>NW_010289096.1:13586-29828 GCF_000700745.2 Antrostomus carolinensis | reverse complement strand
TTCCGGGATTGCAGTTTTGGTTTAGGATTGTTGCTCCTCTGGGCTCACTCTTCTGGGAATGCACTGGACTTAGTCAGAGGGTGGTGAGCAGTTGTACTTTGTATCACTCATTTGTATATTTTATTACTTTTACCATTATCACTATAATTTTAATGGGGGGGGGGGGGTAAGTTTTCTTTTATTTCTATTATTAAACTGTTCTTATCTCAACCTACAAGCCTCCTTACTCTTGCCCCCTAATCCTCTCCCCTATCCCCTGGGCAGGCCGTGGGGGGAGTGGGTGAACAGCTGTGTTGGCTACTGGCCAAGGGCTAGCCCAGTGAAACTATCACAGCTAACGAGAGAAACTTATATAGCCTAACAAACCTAACTACACTGTATCCACTATATTTTTTAATCAGAGATTGAAAAAGACTAATTTAATTACTAACATTTTATGCATGATAACTCTTATGAAAGTTACACAAAGAGAATGAGCACTTATTTGAGGTGCAAAACCCTTCTCTCTGCTGTTATATCAGTTACACTGGTACATTTTGAATGTTGTTTAATCTTCCTTCCTAGATTTGTACATTTGAGATTATGGTGCTGCTACAAAGACTGGTGAACAAAGAAACTTGGTGAAAACCAGAGAGATCACTGGAATCATTACGCTCCTTGATGTTGGTAACACAAATAAATTAGATGTGCCTTACGACCTACCTTCGCTGTAGTATTGCACTATAATTTATGGAATAATATTTTACTACTGTATGAAAAAATATAATTATTGTGTCTGTAAATGAAATCTGAAAGTAAACAGGTATTATTTCAAAACATATTTAGTGCTTAATTAAACTTTTTTCTTGTTTGCATAAAATACAATCTGTATATATTAATGCATCAATATTTCATAATGCAATTATGCTGAGAACTGAACATTGTGAATCATTACTAGATAAAATCTATATAAAATGCAAAATTCATTTTTAAATAAAAATGCATGCAAACAAATTTACAAAAATATGCAAATGTTGTTATAATCTTTCTGACTTGTACTTTGCATTTAAGACAGCAGAGAAAAAGGGAATACCTAAATCAATTTCCTAAGTCAGCTAATGAAACTAATCATGTGTACAAGACATTTGTAAGTTTAGGTGTAAATCTAAGTGTAATTCAGTCATTATAATAATAAATGCAAACAATATATTGAAAATGAAAAATGTAGTGTATGACTTCAAGCTTACAATTATTTTGCATAGTAATGACTTCCGGAAAACTTAGATGTTTCAATATATTAAGTATAAACAAACAGAACTTATATCCTTAAATGATTGTAAACCATTTTACAACATGCACTCATGAATTCTCACAATGTCATTATGGAGCATATACTCCAATACTCAATTTACAGATATTTTTCTACAAAACAAAATACAATTTTTATTACCTTGTACAAATCATATTGAGTGGGATAAAACTTACTTAATTTTAAATATCTACACAGTCAGTGTGGATATCTCTGCTAGTCTCTTGTGGCTCCCTCTCCCTTGTGTAGAGACATAGGTGCTTGTTAAGGTGTTATTCATCTGACTAAATATAGATGTTGGATGAAATTATTTCTATTCATGAGTTCTACATTTTTCCATTAGCTGTAAAGGAAATCTAAGTTCAGAAGCTGATATCTATACTTTAAGGTTTAAAGTAGGATAATATGAATCCTATGCTATGTCTCAGAAGTGAGAATGGAATCTAGGACAATTCACTCCTCTATTCAGATTGTTTTGCTTCTGTTGTTTCATTAATTCTTTGGGGTACTAACTGAAGTTTAAAAACATTGCCTTAAATTATCTCTAAATAGAACTCTTCTTATTTCCCCCGCCCCCCTCCACCCCCCACCTTGGGGGAGGAGGAGATGGGGCAGACAGTGTAGGCTGTTTTGTTTTTTTTTTAACCCGAAGATTGTGTCCTCAGAATTCCATTTTTTCAGGCCAAAAGCACCATTATTGCAAGGTAATCCATCCAGTTGTATATGCAAGTTTCACTGGACTTTATTTTGTCAGCAAACTGATAACTTTGGAGTATCTTTTAGAAAGATGTAATATCTTGATTCAGAGATTTCAAAGAATGCAGAACTCATCATATATCTTGACCATTTATACAAAGGTTAACTAGAGTATTGAAAAACAATATAATCTGTATTACTTACATATTTCTAGCACTGCTCCCATTGTAGTGATCACCATAATTGCTCATTGTTAGGATTACACTAAATAATCATAGTTTCCTTCTTCAGAATTTCAGAAGTTTGAATCTAACTATATCAGCCATTATCACACAATTCTGTTGAATGCTCAGTCTACTGATACGAAGTGGACCAGAGCTTTGAACTAAAATAGATGTGTTCTCCAAAAAAAAAGACTCAGTCTTGGTTCTTCTTATCTGAAGCATAGTGCAAGACATACAACTGGAGTATCTTACCTGCCTTCGTGGGCTTGGTAGAAAAGATACCCACCTAATGGTTTGTTAATTCCCAACACAGAGATAGACAGGGTTTTTAAGTAGACTGAAGTCAATCTATGTATAGATTTCCAAAGAGAGACAATATTAATGTATGTTGAAACCTACTCAAAGCTAAAAAGTTCCCAATACTATTTCAGGTGATCCAATATAGATGTAGCTTTTCTTTACTAACCTGAGTTACTGTTTCAAATATATCTTAAATTAAAAAGTATCATGAAAAGTTTATTTGTGATCTGTAAAGTTAACAAAATATGTTTATAACTTTCAGGCATAAAACATGACAGGATAAACAAATTATTTCTCTCTAGTTTTTCTAGAGATATAGCAGAATTTTATTATTTGCTTTTCCTCCTATTTCTATTTAATACAATTATGTAAAAACTGGTGCAGAAGCTTGCCCAAAAATAGCCTGAAAATGCTACTTCATATCAACTATGTGTGAGATTCAATTCACCTAGCTTTACAGTATAAAATTCACGTCTTTTGTCTAAATTAGCTAAATACATTTCCTGTGCAAATGAATGGAGAAAGATTGATACCTCTAGGTAACAAATATCATTAGACTTGTATCTTAAAACAGATTCAGTTCTCTTTCTGAGATGCTTCTCAGGCAGAATAGATGACTAACTTATCCAGGTAACTAGTGAGATGTATATATGTTAAATTAGGCTGCATTAATTATACCCTATAGATAATACGCAACTCACAATAGAACATGAATGAATCATCACATGTACAGAAAAAAAAAAGGAAAAAAACCCCAAACAATCATGATTTTTTACATTTAGGTTTTTTTTTTTTTCCAGTTTTCTGCAGTTTTTGCACAATTCTTCTTAACATAAATAATGACAAATACTTGGAGAGGCAAATACTTGGAGAGGATATTATTCCAAGTGAGAAAAGACAAATTATATGAGAGATGATTACAGAAGAGAATTCAGGTGGAAACAGTCCCAAAATTAAAATATTTACATTTGATGGCAGAAATCTTGCAAAAAAACCCCAAAAAACCAAACAACAACAACAAAATCCAAGGTGAAAGAAATTACGATTTTTGACATCAGGTCAGGTATGAATTAGCAGTAAGAAATGACCAAAAGAAATAATGGATTATTTTTGTGGCTTTAATATAAATGTGCAAATGCAGAAGAAGCTGCAGGATCTTAAGGTTCTATTAAAAATGCTGAAGTAGCACAGCAGAAGGTAAGGGATGGAAAACCACTCTTCAAAAGTCTAGTGCTTGGAAACCTGATAGGGATGAATGTCAGAAGTGAAAACTAAAAGAACATAAATAATATCAACAAAATATCTAGGTGACTAGCAACTGAGACCTACTGTGAAAACATAAGATGTGGTTATGGCAGTAAGAAAAAAGACTAGCAAGTGCTTCATTCCTCCTCATGTTAATGGTAAAAAAAACCCTTCTACTAACTTTAAGGAGCAAGGAATAGATATAGAGAACGCTGTGCCTGTGTATTAACATTTGAAGTGATATAATCATATCAGATATAGGCATATCTTTATAAACCAAGCTTGAAATTAAGTTTCTGAAAACTTAGTCTGAGCCTGGAAAACAACAAGACTTCTTGACAAAGCGATGGATGGACTATGTTTTGTGGAAAAGCTAGAATTTCCCATAATTTTTAAAACTTGATATCAAAACCAGAGAAAAATCAGTGCTAGAGATCAATATGGCCCTGGAAGTGAGATTGATGAATTTATCTAGCAGACCTTTTCAATTTCTTACTTCTATAAAAGAATTTATTTATTGAAAAAAAAAAAAATCTGTATTTTACAAAGAGCATGTAATTTTTGCAAATGAACTTTTCTGTCTGAAGCTCAAGAAAACAAACAAAAATCACTTCTTAACTGTTAAGCTTGGTCAGTGCACTGTACCATGTGTACCAGCAGAAAATATCAAAGACCTTTTGAAGTGTAATGGTACATACTAACTTGATTAAAACTGATTGATTAAAGTAAAAGAAGTGGGTGGGAATAATCAAATTAACATTAAAAAGTACTTTGAAGGCACATGAAGAACAATTTTCTTGAACAGTTACAGTCTTTGTTGCATGGAAAACATATAAAAAAGGAATTATTGTTATGGTAAAAATATTTGGTGAAAAATTTGGCTTTGTCTCCTCATGCTTGCTCAAAATAAATTACCTCCTAGGACATCTGCTTTGCCTTTGAAAGTTTTTATAGTAATGCTCTAACAAACTGTGTTTTAATCTCATAAAATATACATATTATTTCCATACAGTTTTGGTTGGCTGGCTGTTTAACTTTAGTTACTATGGAATGCAACTAGGTGTGAAATAATCCACTTGATGTCATATATTTAACACTAATGTATATCTGTCAAGTCTATATTTCAAAATACTGAGTCTCAGGTACAAATTGGAAATCCATAATTTTAGAGAGATTCCTTTAATAAAACTGAATATTAGGATTCTCTATTCACTCTGCCATATTACCATGTCTGTTAGAGAAGCACTATGGAGGACAAGGAGGTAATTTGAGACAGACACTATGACTTCACCAAAGTCAAGTCCTGCCTGACCAACATAGTGGTCCTCTAGGACGGAGTGACTGTGTCAGTAGACAAGGGGAGAGCTACAGATGCCATCTATCTGGACTTCTGTAATTCCCTTGACATGGTCCCCCACAACATCATTCTCTCTAAACTGGAGACATATGGATTTGATGGGTAGACTGTTTGTTGGATGAGGAATGGATTGGATGGTTGTACCCAGAGGGTAGGGGTCAGAAGTTCAATGTTCAGATAGAGATCAGTGAAAAGTGGTTCTCAGAGGTCCATATTGGGACCAGTACTGTTTAATATCTTCATCAGTGACACAGGCAGTGGGATTGAGTGCACCTTCAAGAAATTTGCAGATGACACCAAACTTAGTAGTGCAGTTACCACAACTAAGGGACAGGATGCCATCCAGAGGGACCTGGGCAAGCTCGAGAAATAGGCTCATGTGAACCTCATAAGGTTCAACAAGGGCAAGTGCAAGGTCCTGTACCTGGGTAAGGGCAATCCCCAGTATCAATACAGGCTGCGGGATGAAGGGATTGAGAGCAGCCCTGTGGAGAAGGACTTGAGGATACTGGTGGATGAAAAGCTGGATATGAGCCGGTAATGTGCATTCGCAGCCAGAAGGCCAACTGCATCCTGAGCTGCATCAAAAGAAGCATGGTCAGAGGGTCAAGGGAGGTGATTCTGGCCCCTCTGTTCTGCCCTGAGGAGACCCCACCTGGAGTTCTGCATCCAGCTCTGGAGTCCTCAGTACAAGACAGACATTGATCTTCGGAGCAGGTCCAGAGAAGGGTCACAGAAATGATCAGAGAAACATCTCTCCTGTGAGGAAAGGCTGAGTTAGGGCTGTTCAGCCTGGAGAAGAGAAGACTTTGGGGGACTTTATTGCAGCCTTTCAGTACTTAAAGAGGCCTATAAGACAGATGGGAACAAAGTTTTTAGAAGGACCTGTAGTAATAGGACAAGGGGTAATAGTTTTAAACTAAGAGTGTAGATTTACACTACATATGAGGAAGAGTTTTCTTACAATGAATGTGTTGAAACACTGGAACAGGTTGTCCAGAGAGAAGCCTCATCCCTGGAAACATTCAAGATCAGATCGGATGGGGCTCTGAGCAACCTGATCTAGTTAAAGTTGTGCCTGCTCACTGCAGGGTGGTTGGACTAGATGACTTTTAAAGGTCCCTTCCAACCTTAACCATTCCCTTATTCTATATTGAAAATACATTTATGGTCAATAATTTAAATCTTCTGTTACTTAATTACTGTCTGCAATACAGGTTGTAATATGTCATCAGTTTTGAAATATGTCTCAATTTTATCTGGTAATACAGCTGATTTTAATTAATGATCCATTCATTGCTTTAAGGGCTTTAAATTTTGATACTGTGATGTGAACCTACTGGTTAGAGAGGTGTTTGCAACAGCAGAATACAATAGTAAATAGCTCTATTTGGAGAAAAGCATTGTCACAAAGTATCCCACAAAAAACTTTATGCCAGGCCATTACAAACAGTAGAGAGATGCTCTCGGTGGAGAGGAACCTGATGAAGTTCAATAAGGGCAAGTGTAGGGTCCTGCACCTGGGAGGGAATAACCCCAGGCACCAGTAGAGGTTGGAGCTTGACCTGCTGGAAAGCAGCTGTGCAGAGAAGGACCTGGGAGTACTGGTGGATGAGCAGTTGACCATGAGCAAACACTGTGCCCTTGTGGCCAAGAAGGCCAATGGTGTCCTGGAGTGCATTAAGAAGAGTGTGACCAACAGGTCGAGGGAGGTGATCCTCCCCCTCTACTCTGCCCTGGTGAGGCCACATTTGGAATATTGAGTCCAGTTCTGGTCTAGCCAGTTCAAGAGAGATAGGGAACTTCTGGAGAGAGACTAGGGAAGGGCTACAAAGGTGATTATGGGGCTGGAGCATCTTTCTTATGAGAGAATCTGGGTCTGTTTAACCTAGAGAAGAGAAGACAGAAAGTGGACCTTATTAATGTTTATGAATGTCTAAAGGGCAGGTGTCAAGAGGATGGAGCCAGTCTCTTTTCAGTGGTGGCCAGCCATAGGACAAGGCACAATGGGCACAAGCTGGACCTAGGAGTTTCCACTTAAACATGAGGAAAAACTTATTTACTGTGAGGGTGACAGTGCACTGGAACAGGCTGCCGAGAAAGGGTGTGGAGTCTCCATCTCTGGAGATGTTCAAAACCTGCCTGGATGCAGTCCTCTGCAACTTGCTTTAGGTGAACCTGTTTGGCAGGGGGGGTTGGACTAGATGATCTCCAGACGTCCCTTCCAACCCCTACCATTCTGTGTTTCTGTGATTCTGTGTCTAATAGTTTCTTCCATATTCCTTAGTTGTAAAATGTCATACAGAAATTTCCACATAGTGGAGAGTGTGCCATCAACAGCTAATAAAGAGTGTTGTTTTCAAAAGTGTACTTCATTCTCAAGGTTGAGTCCTAACTCAGAGGGCACACTCGCAGTGCCCTAAGTAACACTAATTTCCTGACCTCTCTCACACTTTCAAATACTCTCAAACTTTCTGAAAATCATAGCAGACAATAAGTATGTTCCATATTCATTACCGATATTGATCAACCCAGAACCTCTATTTCAGGTTAAACAGTCAAATAGCTTGAAATGTAACATGAAATCTCCATCAACAATCCAGTAACCCAGCTCAGAAAACACTAAATATATACAAAAAGATGAATTTTATGTTTGCTGCTTAATGTTAAACTACATTTCTGTTACTCACCTCTCTTAAATCCAGGAGGGCTGAGGTCTTTGTGGGTACAGACCAGGAAGCATATATTGGGCCTCTGAAAGGTGAGAACATTAGGTTTACGCTATGTGAGAAATAGACGTGCCTAAATTCTGAGTCTTTCACAATGTGTTTCCAAGCAAACAAAGCTCCTTTCTGTTGCCTACACGCAGCTAATTCAGAAGCTTAATGTAAACAGCATATGTCTTAAAATACTGATAGCTCAAAGATATAAAATGTTGCAAAATTACTTGGAAGGCACTTGAAAAACCTAAGGCCTCTTTTGCAAAAAAAACCAAGCAAACAAACAAAAAAAAACATTCTTAAAGCTGAAATAATCCCTGTTATACTTCCCTTATTTTTTTCTTGTAGACAAGTGATCTGCATTGCTAAGGAATATATCACAAAGACAGCTAATAAAGTTGGTAAAAGGTCTGTGTACCATAATCCAGAAAGTGTGTGTCCAGTAGCTGGTACAACTAATATAAATGTTTAATAGTGTGTGTTTTTCAGTTTTCCAGAGGTTCAGATCTAGCCATGGCTACTTCACAACATTTTAAAATCTGGTATGAAAGGCTATAAGTATGGTGGTATTTTATTTTTGCCTTAGCAAACCCTGTTTTTCTGAATATTCCTAATGAATAAAAGATTATAATGTAAAGAAATTGACTTCAGTCAATCTTCATGTATTATTCAATAGTCTTCTGTGTGTATGCAGTATCTAGACACTCTTTAATTAGCTATCTTGGGCAGAGAATACTTGGGTTAGAATGTTGAAAATAATAGGTTTCAGAGAGCAATTAAAGGTAGATGTGAGATTAGGTTTCTTAGAGCAGGGTGACAAGCACCTGGCATCATTTTAGTTATAGTCTTATACATTATTTAATTGTGAGATGAAAAATCACGAATAATCCAGAGCTGAACAGATATCTTTAAACTCACCTTTAATTCATTAAGTCTTTGGGAAGAAAATATTCCAGAAAAAATAAGTTTTGCTCCATAAAGAAAAACACCTTCAACTCCCCCAATCAAGAACGCTTTCTGTGAATGACCTATGAGTATTTTATTATACACAAGAGCAGACAATGAAGATGTCCAAGTTCCAGAGTGGCTGTGAAAACTCTGGTCTCAAAGCTAGGATTTTATCTTTATTTCTTTCTCTTCTTTTTTCTTTTTCCTTTTTTCTTTTTTTTTTCTTTTCTGGTTATACCTGACTTGGGATATCTAATGAAAAAAAAAAAAAGAATGTTATTATTCTTACCAGTGAAATGTATTTTAAGTAATAGTTATGTAATTAATTGCATTTCAAAGAGATACATCTGAAAAATGACAAGATAATATTATCAACTTCCATTCAATAGACATGCATGAAGTACATATTTAAGTAGTTCTAAAAATTTAGGATACTATATTTTTGCTTTCATTTATGTTTTGGACATTCTTGAGCTTTTTGTTTATCTTCATTTCCTGACAAACTATGATATCTAAAGACAAAAAAAAAAAAAAAAGTAAGTTTTTTCTGATCATACGAGAATCTTTTTTGTTTCTTGTAGAAAAAGTTAGTAATATTTAATTCTCTGTTTGGCTAATAGTTCTGATATTGATCCAGCAGATACTTTATTATATTTGTGAGATGGCGGACTGTAATTTAACAACTATCTAATGAGTATTCCCATGTCATTCTGAACAATAATTACAGAGTGAAATTAATGCTATAAGACTGAGGGTAGCATATGTTTTAGGAGACAAAACTGTTACTAACTGTTGATACTAATTTCTATAGTATTTTCCTGAATGATTCATCAGATGGTAAAAATTAATTTTATAATTACCATAAAATGAGACCATAGAAAAAAATTGAACATCAAGCATTTAAGTCCCACATGGTAAAATTATGGGTATTGTCTTATGTGCGAATAAAAATGAGTTTTGTGTCATCACAGTATATATATTATTTCAGTGCATTTTGCCAAACACTCTGAAACTGATCAATTCAATGATAAAATATATGGATAATAAAGTGTACTTTGACTGTTTTAGTCGCTCAGAACATTTGGAAGAGGAAAGCAGTATCTTAATATTCACCTAACAGAAAAATTAATTTAATCAGGTTTCCTGGGGAAAAAAAAAAAAAAAAAAATCTTAATCACATAAGAACCATGAAGTCAAATGAAGATCTGAGCTAAAAATCAATCAATCAAACAAACAAACAAAACCCACCCCTGTATTCTTTTGAGGATGTAGACCTAAGGAAAAAAAATAAAAAAGATAAGACATTAAAACCAAGCAAAACTCACGTATGTTATCTGAGACTGAAAATGAGATAATGGTGCAGGCAAACATATAGTGTCAATATTTTCTACACCTTGAAAAAAATAAGCCCAAGTATAGGTAAAGTTACAGGTTTTGGTTCGTTTATATATATGTCAAGATATACATTTGCAGTTCTTAAATCAAACCTAATAATTGTACTTTTGTAAACATGAATTCCTCATTTTTTGCCTAGATTATTGAGAAAAATGTACAGAAACTAGTGCATCATCTCTCTTTCCTTGCCCTCCTCCTCAGAAAGAAAAAAAAAATATTAAAAAAAAAAAAAATCTTTCCTGCCAGAAGGGTATATCATAAGAGATTTTCTATTGCCAGTATGCAGGAAACAGTGAAAAAACTCCCCACCTATCTAATTCAAATTGAGTCTAATAATCTTACAGAAGAACATGGTGTAATTTATTGTGGAATATTAAATGGAATGGGAGTTTCATGGGATGTAAATAAAACTCTGATACTGGTAATTTGGCTAGAGAAATGAATGCTATTACCAATATGTGTCATTTCTTGTGTGTATTTTCTTATGTCTTGCCTTGTTGACAAGAATCAGCAATCTACTTTATACCCTTTTGAATATGTATTTAGTATCTTAGATTATGTAAACCAGCAGTGCAAGATATTGTAATTGTGTGCAATGAACTATATAACAGTGTCATTTCAATTTATCATTGAGGTTTTGTCTTTAAAAATCTGTTTTGAAACAAACAAGTATATTTTTACCCAGAAAAGACTTCCTTGCTAATCACAACACAAACAAAATGACATACTTGTAGGGACCCCCTCTTATTCTTTTTTCCCAGACGAATTGTAAGAAAGCAGATCATCACAAAGAAAAGGATAGTTTTAGGGAGCCATATTGTTTTAAATGGAAATTTAAAACAATATCAAGAACAGACATACAGACTAGGCATACTCCTCTTTCAAGTGCCAAAAAATGAGCACACAAAAATAAGTTCCTAAATAACCTAATTAAAAAAAAACCACACAAAAAAAAACCAAACAAAAAACTCCCCCCAGAACAGAGAGAGAGCTGGAAAAGGGAGGGGGGAAACAACAAACAACAACAACAATCAAAAAAACCACCAAACCTTATTCTGAATGATCTGGATATTTCAAAAGCTAAAACATTTAAACAACTGAGACCATCAGTGTAGGTCTGTAATGGGGTCTAATGCGATGTATGACATGTTTAGTGTACTCTTTCATAGAAGAAATTTGGTACAAAACATGCACAAATCCATAACTACTTCTCAGCTGTCTAGCTGAGATATCATGCCTTGTATTGTTAACCACCCTTGCACAACTCCACACTCAGTGTAAAGCATGACATATCTTCAGTGCACTCACTCCCATATTGGTCACTTTTCTGGGAGCCAGTTCTAACTTTCGTTAGAACTGAAATTGCAGATACTGAAAAGATAAAAAAAAAACAAAAAAAAACCCAACAAAACCAAACAAACAATAATTAAACCATAGGATCTGCATGTTGGACCCAGAGGAAACGCGTGTGTGAAAGAGCTAGATGCAAACATGCTAAAGCTATGCAAACATGAGCCATTCCAAATAATTTGGCTCAGAGTTAGGGATCTTTTACTGGGATTGATGGTTTCAGGAGTGTAGAGAAGCTTTTCAGTTCCTTTCTGTAAGCTGCTCTTAATATCTTTAAGGCTTTCTGGAAATCACACCAGTCACCTCTCCTATGAAGCTCAATGCTTTTGAAAAATTGGCTTTGAAAAGACCTGCAGCCTTCAAAGTGCTATAAACTGCTACTCCAGGTGGCAATGCCATGTGTCTGTACAGCATCTGGTGAAACCAAGGGCCTCCAGTGGACACTAGTTTCTCCCTTACAATTACTGCTAATCTTCTCCTGCTTGGGAAAAAACAAAGCAAAACAAAACAAAACAAAACAGAATTGGAATCAGATCCTCTGTATTTGGGACTGTTGCAAGAAAGCCAGTTTAGGAAATGAGTCGTTTATTAATTTTGGTAGGTTGGCTAATAATTATTAATAAGTGTCACTGTCTTCATTTTTTTTTTTTTTAATTTTAATGCAATTTCAGTAACATATTTACTTTTTCCAGATGTCCCTTATTTCTGAAATGGGTTTTTGTTCAATTTGAAAAAGCTTAAAGGCATGTCAAACTTTGTCAAGCAGCGTAAGATACAATAGAAAAAGTCAATATTTTTTTCCTCTTTGAATACATTTTTATCAGTGAGAACATGTTGTGTGATGAATTCAAACAGAAAACATTCAGTTTCAGAGTCTCAGTCCAAAGTGCACGTTAGAACATAAACATGAGAGAAAATAGCAAAGTCCTCTGACTTTGTAATTAGTTCGATCAAACACAAAAGGCAATTAAAAAGGATATTGTAATCAAGAACCAGATTCTCAGCTGGTGAAAATCTGCTATATTCCATTGACTCAAATTAGTAGTTCTATATAAAAATCTATTAAACTAAGGATCATTTACGTTAAGTGGGAAAAATAGTGTAACTGATATTGCGTAGGACCTCACTACAATTTATAAGATGACCTTGAGACAACCTGAATGTTTTCCTTATTGGATCTTGTTTCATAGACATGGGCTTAAAATAAAATATTGATGAAGTGCATTAGACCAAAGTCATGTTTCTGCTGCAAAACAGGAAGGACTATTTGACAATCAGTATGTTGTTTAACCAGAGATCTGGGCAAAGATTTAAAAAACGGTGAAATATGCTTGGATTGTCCTTTTTACAAGAGAAACCTGGCAACTGCTTTCTGAACCAGCTGGAGTTTATGCAGCATCCTATTGGGCAAGCAGCCAATAGGGAATTGCAATAATCTAATCTTGAAATAACAAAAGCGTGAATGACCATTTCAAGGTCTGATCGTGAAAGACGTTACTGCAACATAACAGTTCTTTAAACAGCAGAATGATAACATGCCTTGGAGTTTGTGTGTTTTATAAAAGGTAAGGGAATGAAGGTGTCTGAAAGTTTCCCAGGTCTTTACTACTGTAGTAAAAGCGTAGTTTCATTAAAGTAAATAGGAGCTTAAAAGTAGTCTATTAAATTAGTCCATGCCTAATATCTACTTTTTAGACTGAGAAAATTATAATGAATATAAAAGCAAAATTGCTTATTCACCCAGTATTTTATCAGTACCAATATCAATATTTATAATGGTAGTGTAAATTGCAAACTGTGTGAATTGTTAAAACTATCTTGATTTTAATGGTTTTAGGCCAGACAAATAACTGCATGAAATTTACAATGTGTAATTCCATTATATGTAAATACAAATTTGCAAAATTTATGTTAAAAAACCCATCAGACTTACTTATCTCCTTTGCTAGTTTAAAAAGAATTTACATAAATATATAAAACCAATTATTGTTACCAATATTAATTTCTGTTGGACAGTACAAATAAATATTTTGAAGTTAAGATGTATCAGTTAGGTGTTACTTGTCCATTTTTTTTAATTTAATTCTTACCCATTATATATTTATTTTAAAGCAGATTTGAGCAATTTGGTAGAGATTTGTAAGCTTTATTGGCTTCTAGTTCAGTTATTTCACTTTTAGAATCTTGTTTTTCTCTTTGCTTTTTATATTAGTGTAATAGTTGGTTTTATGGCACTTTAATTTTTTTAAAGTTTTTTTGTCAAATTTAAAACTTCTCAGTGTGTATAAGAATTAACCATAAAAACAATAATGAGAAAAGTAATGTGAAAGGCATACTAGTACTCTCAAAATATTTTATCTGTATGTCCAATGGTAATTTAGACTTATTTGAAGGAAACTGCTACACAAGTAGTACACTCTATTTGGTTTAAAACAGTCAAAATTTTTTCCAAATGGTCAGAACCCAGAACTGTCCCAGTAACAGAAAACAATGGTGTTTGTGAAATAATTTGGTTTTCACCTTTTAACTAATGAAGTTCAGTTGTGAGCAGCCAGAAGATCAGGAAGAATAATTTTAAAATAAAATAATAAAAAAAATATTGTAAACTAAAATAACTTACATATATAAGACGAAAGCACTTTGAGTTTTACATTGTTATTTACATATGGCAGATGGATTACATATCTCTCATGGCTCACAAGAGTGATTTTATATTTTATTAACATTATTAGTTTCCCATATTTTCTCAGATTTTTTTATTTGTTGTGGGTTTTTTCTATTTTTTTTTTTTTCTGTTTGAGTGGAAAAGAAGAAAATACAAACATGTCAATAAAGATCTTAATGTTTCAAAGGCTTCATCCAGCTGGTCCCCACTTTCCATTTCAGAAGGGCACAGATTTCCTGATATTCTTGAATCATAATATCTACAAGTCCCAGGTGGCTGCCGTAGGATACCGTAGGATCTCTCAAATGGTGCAAGATGCTACTGTGTAAGCAACTGAATTGAGGCATGAATATATTCATGTTTGCAAATGTGAGATTGAAGCATATAGTCCATCCAAGCTATGCATTTTTAGAAGGACCTCAGTACATGGCTGAGCAAAATTGCACTGTGTGATATGAAAAAGCAGGAAATTCTCTACTGGAGTCTAGGAGATTCTCTTTCAGTGCATCCTCCTTATAGTCTCCTTTGGTTGAAGACCTTCTAAAGGTTTCAAAGATCACTCCTTTTTTGCATATGATACAATAAGCTTTTGGTGTAAGATACAGTAAGCTCCCTTTTCCAATAGTGTTTGGATCATATGATCGATCTTTCCAGGTTCCTTCCAACCTGGACTGTTCTATGAATCTAATTTTTTTATTATTATTATTTTTATTTTTTTTTTTTTTTTTTACTGAAAGTAGTCTGAAGAATACTTAATTCATCTTTTTTTATTATTTTTTTTTGTTTGAATACTATATTGTGCAGCTAGATGAACAGTGAACGTTCAGAATAAGTCCTTTCTCAAGGGTGTATTTCAATTTAAATTTTAAGTTGAAGTATACTGGAAAAAATATTTTTTGCATATTAAAGAACTTAATGCAAAGTATACTGAGATCTATGTGACTTATTTTTTTGTGAAGGTTGTTTGTTTTGTTTTGCATTCACCATGTTTCATGAACCTGTTGATACCTCCCCAGAAATGTTGGAAAATATTCTCTATCAAAGCCACTGAGCGTGCGTTGTTACCATTTCAAGAGTTTCTTTTTTGCTTTGCCTTTCCGTTAAAGTGAGCTTTTGCTGGAATTTTGGTTTCTTACAGGTTGCATTTGTCTCATATCTTCCCATCCTACTCTTACCAGTAGAAAAGCTATTTGCCTTTTGACAGAGTGACTCTAGAGCGTGGCTCTGAATACATTTACCAGCAGGAAAATTTAGGAAGTGTTTTTCAATGAAATCAGAAAAGCAAAGATACAAATTGCACTATTATTTTGAAGGGAAAGGATTTAACAGAATTGATTCAAAAGAATCAATTTCAACAAAATTTTGTTTTTCTTTTCTGGTCAAGATACTGCTTCTTAAGAAGGTGCTTTTCCAGGTAACATTCTACTTCTCTTCCCCACACTGTTTTTGTAGAATTCTATGCATTTTCTTCCAAGTCCTGTATAGTGTATTTATAACACTCTTGCTGGTGCCCTCAGTTTATCCTTATTAGAATGGGAAAAGAATAAGGGGAATAATTTGACTCACTCTCTTCAAAATGGTGTAGATGCAAGGATATACCATACCTAACAAATGTTAATGTGAAATATAAAGTTTTCAGAAAAAAATGAAGACCTAAAATAGAAAACTAAAGGGAAAACTGTAACCCACATGTAATTGAACTTTATATAGCAAATATATTCTATTCAGAAATAAAGGTATATCTGTCCTACAGAAGAATATGCATTTGGACAGCTAGGCCTATCCAAAGAAGAACCTCAAGTCTGCTGTGTATGGTTGCTCAGGCATAAGCATTACTAATAATGTGCCCATGACTCTGGCGAACAGGTTAAATCTTTTTTAGATCACACAAAGTCCACATAGTAAATATCAAATGAATAAACATCAGATGTGTTTCTTCCTGAAGTGGTCTAATGTCATGTGCCACAAGGCAGTAAGGGAGTTATAGCTACTTTTGTGTGGTGGTTTGGGTGGATTCACCCTTTTGCTTGCAGCTTGCAGCCAAACACAGCCTG
>NW_010289096.1:0-13421 GCF_000700745.2 Antrostomus carolinensis | reverse complement strand
CAAAGTCCCAGCCTGGGCCAGCTAAGGATCCCGGACCCGAGACGGTCCCGAACCGAAACTCCGGAAGAAGTGAGCCCGAGCGATCCCTGAGAGAATGTGCCCCATCTTCCGCTCATCCCTGGTTAATATACTGACATGACGTGATATGATATGGAATATTTCATTGGCACAACCAGATGCCAGTTTTGGGTTTTGCTCCTCACTGCACTTCCCCCCCTATCCCCAGTCCTAATGCAGCTGTGAAGCAGCCAAACACCGTGGCCTTGAGCTGAAGCAACTAAAAACATTGGTACTTTATCAACATTCTTCTCATGATAAGTCTGAACTGAAACACTGAAAGTAAAATACTGCTATTCTAATTACTAAAAAGAAAATTAACTCTATCCTAGCAAAACCAGGACATTTTGCTATGCCATCTTGCTACCATATGGATATGCTGAGAGTAGAGTACTTAGTGGACTACTTACAGTGGAGTACTTACAGTAGAGTGCTTACATTTATAAACACTGTAGTTGTAGAGAAGTGTTGTATGACTTCAATTGCAGGAACTGTGTAAAAAATGCAGAATACTGCACAACATTGAAAAAGAGGAAAGTAAGCTAGTAAACAAAGGAAGGGAATTGAGGATAACTTATCAAACCATAATTACAAAAAAGTTGACAGACTAGTGACAAGATAAAGAATTACCTATCATTGTAGTCTTTAAAAAAAAAACCCAAACAACTGAAAACCTCAAAACAACGCATAAGCAAAGTCAGCACCACAACTACATATGGAAATGGTGGCACAGTCCCTACATAGCTAGTAGTCTTTCTTCAACTCCTCCACAGACTAGTGTACTTTGCTATAAAATGTGAATTTAAATGTTAATTTGCGGCCAGCAGGTCAAGGGAGGTGATTCTCCCCCTCTACTCCAGTCTTGTAAAGCCCCACCTGGAATATTGCATCCAGTTCTGGAGCCCCCATCACAAGAGAGACATGGAGCAGCTAGAACAAGTGCAGTGGAGGGCCACCAGGATGATCCAAGGGCTGGAGCACCTCTCCTATGAGGACAGGCTGAAAGAGTTGGGGCTGTTCAGCCTGGAAAAGAGAAGGCTTTGGGGAGATCTTATAGCGGCCTCCCAGTACCTGAAGGGAGCCTACAAGAAAGCTGGGGAAGGACTTTTCATAAAGGCAGTTAATGACAGAACAAGGGGAAATGGGTTTAAGCTGAAAGAGGGGAGGTTTAGATTAGATATTAGGAAGAAGTTCTTCACTGTGAGGGTGGTCAGACACTGGAACAGGTTGCACAGAGAAGTTGTGGCTGGCACCTCCCTGGAAGTGTTCAAGGCCAGGCTGGATGAGGCTTTGAACAACCTGGTCTAGTGGAAGGTGTCCCTGCTGATGGCAGGGGGGTTGGAACTAGATGATCTTTAAGGTCCCTTCCAACCCAAACCATTCTATGATTCTATGATTCTAAGAGATCTTTTGTAGGTTGGTGTTTTTTTGTTTTGTTTTTTTCATTTAAATAGTGAGGCGATCACTCTAATAGTGCCCAAAGACAAAATATCGTAAACTTGCACAAGACATAAGTAGCCTTTTACCATAAAAGAAGGAGGGAAGAAACACTAGCAAGTCTGTAAGCAATTAGATGCATTTTCTGGTTTTGCTTTTATTTTTTGCTGTTTTTTAAAAAGGTATTATTATTTGTAACTTAACACAATTTCTCTAGTCTGCATCAACTGCTTTACATTTTCTGACTCCGGAAATGTTTGCTGCTGAAATAGGTGGCAACATCCAAATCTCAGTTGACCCATTGATGAATAATTTATTGCTTTTGGCTTTAAAATGTTTTTCCACTGGAAAAAGGTAGTACAATGATATCTTTTTAGAAAGATTTTCCTTCTTATTTATTCTGCCTGAAACAGCTTTCAAGAAGTGTTACAGCTGTAAAGATTTACATTCAGACTTTCACTGAAGAGAAGGTTATTAGGCAGATATATGATATTGGGGAATCAGATTAAAATACTTCATGGAGTAATGAAGAATAATAGTTTGCACTATTTACTCCCAGATGAGCTTGCAATGGTAATTAAGTTTCACAAGATTTCTGTGAAATAAATACTGTCCACTCTAAAGATACAGGATACAGTAAACAGCAGATGACAAATGATACAAAAATTTCATAATGAAAATAGTAAAAGGTTACAAAGAAACATGTTCTCACTTGGTATGAAAGGCTGCATCTCCTTCGATTTTCAGCATAACCACAATCATTTCAACAGCTGAAGATGTTCCCTTGATTCACAGTTACTTAGTTATTTTTCTATTCTGTAGTCACCAGACATCATTACCACCTGCAGTGGGTAAACCTCACACAGCTAAAACCCTGGAGGAATTTAAATGAGCATCATGACATAGCAAAAAATAATATCTTGATTATGAAATTATACATGTTATGAAACCTGGAATAGCCAGGTTCAGGTTTTCCAAGTTCAGTCACCTGAATTTTCCAAGTTCAGGTTATTTTCATTATAAATAAAACAGTTAACTGGTCATTTGGTGTTGTTTCACCTAACCCTTTTTAGAGACACGGATGAATCCTTGAACTCCAGTTCTCTCTATCCCACCTAGGTGAGCCACATATGTACCTAGTGACTTTTAGTTTTAGCTGCATATTCTCTTTATTGCTGTTACGGATTTTTACTTGATTCTCCGAATTCACTACCACAAAATAATTGAAAAAAAAAAAAAAAGACATATACATACAGATGAGTAGATGCTAGAAATAGTCTTGTAAACATATTTGAGAGGGACAATGGATAGAGAAGTGGGAATGATTTGCATTGCTTTTAGCTTTGCAAAATAAATCTGTAAAGTGATGATGTAAAGTCAGTGAGTTTTTGGACAAATTTCACATAGTCCTTAATATTTAAGATACTCTTCTTAGGTTGTTAAAGATTACCTTGTAATTTCCATTTTATATGCACTCTCTAGGTTAAGTGGGTAGGTTCTTGTCTTAATGTAGTAAACTACAGAGAGATTAAATTACACATTTGTTTAAAGGGCACTTTTCTTGGCTGAGCTTGTAATTGAAAGTAACAATGAGAAAGAAGTAGGTGTGAAATTAAAACTGCTGTCCTCCCCCAAAATTATAATAGAAGATTAAAATGGCACTTGTGTTGAACAAAGTCCTCCAAACTGACTCTCACATGGATCATGGATACTTGAGAATAAATGCAGGGAGAGAGTCTTTTCCTTAAGACTAAAACTATCTCAGGATCCAAGAATCCCAATAAATAAAGTAATTAATATATCATAGGAAGTTGTAAATACGGTGTGGGTGTGGGAAACCTCTTCCCACAAAACTGAAAAATACACTTCCTACTATATTTTACTGTGAAATTGTGGCTTAGAGTTTTGCTCCTCAGAAAGATATTGTCAGGGTTCCTTGTTTGCTATACGGATGAAGTATTTGATGAAGCACGGTGATGGTCAGCTGGGTCAAGTCATATTAACTCAAAATCCCAGAGATGAATGATTTTTATTTGGAGTATTCAAAGATAATAAGATCTCTTTGTTAAGACAAAAAAAGCAAAAGACAAAGACACTTTGATGTAGACATCTGTCCTGTCCTTGGCAGGGTTAGGGGGAGGTTGTTTTTGTGGCAGCCACGACAATTAATTTGTGAGGTTCTATTAAACTACAATTTATTAAAAGGTGTTGCAAAAAAATAGCAGTATTACAAGAGGTAAATTACTTGGCAACAAACGCTCACAACAATACAAATGACTTGTCAAAGGAAACTTAAACCCTACTGACACTTGGTGGCAAAACTAAAATTTACAGCAGCTTAGCAAACACTACTGATGTCAATCACTTACAGCAAACTAAACAATAACTCTCAAAACTTGCAATCATTTGGCAATATCAAAAAACTTACAGCAATACTAGGAACTAGTGATCACTTAACAATGTTAAAACTTATAACGGGGTGGGGGGGGGAGGTTGTGGTAACCATATTTTTGCACATGAAGCAGTCATTTGGTTACTTTGTGGGCCCCATGTGCTTTCTTATCAGCAAGGAGTAGGGCAAGGAGTAGGGCCTTCGACATTCCACTGATAAAAGGATGTCTCCAAGTGTGTCCTTTGAGACACCCCACAGCTTCTCTTATCGGACACCTGGAAGGTATGAGCTCATCTCTTTTATCAGCAAGGTTGCTCATACAATTAGTCTTTTTACAATAGAATGTTTGAGCCAAACCATTTGTTCTTCTTATCCTTTACAACATTGTAAAGCTATTCTAAAATGATCTTTTTTGCCAATTCAGATTTATTCACAGAGCTAATTCCATGCTCCTTACATACAGTAAAAAAGTATACAAAACAATTCAAAAGAAAAAAGGACTGAGGAAGATTTTGAGAAGTCTATAAACCATCCTTTCTTTTCCTTATCTATCTACTGCAATATCTTTCCCACTGAAACAACAGGTGCTAACTTCACTCATAGGTAACTTTAATCAGCCCTGCCAATCAAATTACTTTTTTCAAAAGGAAAGCTTCAACAAACAGATGGGCTTTTCAGCAAGTCTTTAAGGTCACCAAAGAACTGGTAGTAGTGAAATGAGAAGATCCCTCATGAAGGACATCTTGTTTCAAGGGGGAAACAGCTTTCATTCAAGTGATCCTGAGTGTCATGGTGATACAAGAAGATAGCTAGTTCTGGGAAAGAAAAGTATTAATGTAAACTGGGAGTTGATTCTATAGCTGTCACTCATACCTGCACAGATTGTGCCCTGTGGACTTTGGGACTTCAGTGGTCTCTGAAAGAACGATATCAAAGAAAAATTAAATGGAAGATATTAAGCAAGATGTTGCTTTACTAGCAAAAGTCACAGCCTCTGAGATATGGCAGTGAGTTTTCAGGTAAAATCTATTTGAAACATCCATGATGGGATAGTCTGGGACCAGTTCTTTGGACTATTACTGGTAGATGATTGCTAGCACTGACATAAATGTAAACTTTTTTCCCTATAGTGTTTTTTTTTTTTTTTTAAATTTTTATTCAAATAGCTTCAGAAAAGCCCATTTTCAAACTCCTTCACACTAAATCTTTCTCTGTATGGATGATATATATTTGCTTCTGTGGAGTTATGATGGGTACCCTCTTGCAATAAACAGAGCATTTCAGAAATTTGTCCTCTGCAACTACAGAGGATGGTCAAACCTGAGCAGAGACCATATCAACATACTAATAAATAACTCTATGTAATATATGTAATATATGTGTATGAGTGTTTCTTTTAAAATCTCTTATTGATTTTTCCCTCCTCTCCTACTCAACTAGAAATCAAATTAAATTTCAGGAATAAAAAGAGTTGAAGAAAAGAAATATGTATATGCATACATCTACATCTGCATCTACATACACAATAATCCCAGCATCATTTAATTGGTGCTGCAATGAAAAGAAAGACTTGAGACTGAAAAATGTTGGTAAAAGATATCCACAAATACTAAGTGGTAGAATGTTAATCAAGGACACTGGATGAAGGAAGATAATTAAAGACTTGCTTTGTGATCTGGCCTGAAAATATCTGTTGTTTTTGTAATCATGTTTCTTTGACCAGTACTATTGCAAATGATTCTGGTCAAAGAAGTATGCTTTAGACAAAGAAAAGGAAGAATACTTAAAGGAGATATATATCATTGGTCTCAGAAGCATTTAGGAAGAATTAATAATAATTTATAAAATTGTATCTGTTAGATACGTATTTTATAAATTACAATACCTATTAACAATGAAGAAAAACTGCAACTGTGGTGCATGCATTCAAAGAAACTGTATAGTTAATAAGGAAACTCCATTTTGCCCTGTAAATGGACTTTTAGAGTCTTTTCTCGATTATAAATAGCAATTTATTCTTTCTGCTTCAACTTTCTACCTGTGTACAAGGTATACACAAAATGAATAGCAGTGCTTTATGATATAATGGAAATTTAACTAACTGGTTAATACTGCATGAGGAAAACCAGGTTGCATCTAAACCCTGAGCAGGAACTTTGGACTCCTTGTACAAGATCTATTTTAGCATAACAATATCTAACAATAGCTCCCACCCTTAAACACAGGAGTATTCTGTTCATTTCAATGGAATGCACATGCTACAAAATAAGTACATACTAGAAAGTGCTGTTAAACAAAGGTTAAGGCTCTCTTAAGCTTTATCATTAGTTTTGGCCACCTCATAGAGAGTCCATCAAAGTATTTTTATGCATCTCCTGCAATCTATCTACTATTCCTGATGAAAAGAAGGGGATATGTATTTGGCCTTTGAATGTTGTTTTGCTTTGTATGCTGGTGATTCATTCAATAGTAGAGAAACATTTAATTAGAGCTGTTCCCAGTGTGATCAGTGCTTGCCTTCCTGTTCAGGAATCTGGAAAATACTGGCGGCAGACCCTCAGTTGATGAAACATGTTATACTTCAGTTACTTAAGCAAACAAATGAGAGTTTACACCACCTGAGGATCTGCTCTGTAGCATATTTGCTTTCTGTGTTCTCATCTGTAGATTTGATGTTGTCTTCAAGGCAGAGGTTGCACTCATATTGTTCTCAATACCACTGAATTTGTTAGGGAGAGGAACATGCACACTGAGACTTCTATTTTGTGTTGTCAGTGTTTTCTTACTGAACAGTACAAGTCATTCTGTATGAAAGCACAAATTTATTCTGTGTACATTTATAATACAAATTCCTTGGAAAGGAACTACTTATTTATACATGTTTGCACTGAGACCAAAATGATAGGGACTTGACCTTTATTAAGATCTTCGTGCACAAATGGCATTATTAAGTAAGAGTAAAAGGCAAAGTATATAAAAGATTACTGTTATTTATTATGAATTAGAACTTAATATTTTTTACATTCCTGGTTAAGTACCAGAAAAAACTTGTGCCTATACAGAGTGTAAAGGCCAGTTGTTTCTTTTTAAAGATCTTTCTTATAAACTACAGAACAGGTATAACTTTCTGTGTTATTGCTGATAAGACTAGGCTGGAATAATTTCCTGTCCTTTCAGCAGATTCTATTTATAAAGAAGAAAGAAGGAGAAGACATAAGAACAAAAATTAAAGGAGAACTCAGGTTGATAGAAGATTTTAAGTGAGACTATTTGTTTATTGCTCATGATTCTTTATTATAGACTGTTTAATGTACAGTCTGTATTCCTATAAGTGAAACTAAAAATTAGGTAGAAACAAGTGGGGCTTGTGAGTACTCATATGTAATTATGGATGGATTTTATGGTTTTAGAGTGTAATTTGTTTTCAAAAATCTAAATATATAGTAAGTGAATCATCTTATTTATACACAGAAGTAGCCTTGATTTCAGATGTTGGCCTAGCTAAACTAGTTGAAATCCTTACTTATACAATATGTTACAAATGCTGGAATTTGTAAAAAATTATCCACAGCTTGAAGTCAAGGAAATTTTCATCAAGGTAAATATACTTTTTTGTTTTGTTTTTTAAATTAAAGTTTGAATTGATGCAACAACATAATGGTTTTAACTAAAACCAATTCCATTAAAACATAGAAACTTCAACTGTTTTAAACTGGTTTACAATCTGCAGAAGTACATGCATAGTTATAGTAAGTGGTGATTTTTTTTTTTTTTTTTAATTGTGTTTCTGCATGGATAATGGAGCTGAGGTTTTAATATCTCCAATTTTTCTAAAAAGTATTTAACTCATTTATATTGTGGCTCCATATATTGCTTCCCAACTCACTTTAGGTGCCCGAGTTCAGATCATATCAACAAGTTCAGAAGATCACCACTAATCTTAATAGCAAGGTTCAACAGAAGAAGTTCATCCTTTTGCCATTTGCTGTATTTAAAAAAAAAAAAAAATACTGACTGAAAAAACCAAACACCTAAAACCACTGTTATATTCAGCCTTTCAGTCCAAACCCATGGACTATACAATAGCCAGTGATTTCCCAAAAGTGTCGCTGTGGACCAAGTTTATACTTTCTGTACTTTTTTTTTTTTTGAGCTTGCAATTCATTAAAAATCTCGGCACGTCCAGTTTTTTTAGAAGTATGACCTCAGACAGAATTAGACTTTGACTTTTTCTCCTCCTTATCTACTCAACAATTACTTTTAATGATAAAGTCAGAAATCTTCAGAGAAATGCGTGTTTGAAAACAACAACAAGGAAGAGGAATCAATTAAGCTGCTTTCTCAAAGGCCACATAAAATGAAAGCTTATAGTTTCATAGTAAAAGATGTTTGTGTAGATCCTTACTATTGTAAGATTCCCATAATTATAGAAGATGGGCAACAAGAAAGTTGAAATTTCTGATTACGATACATGATAAATTTTTCAGCCTATCCTAAAACCAGAGGCTGCTCAGAAGATTATTTCTAAATTAGACATTTTAGATCCTATCAGAAAGAAGCAGAAGACCTTTGTGAAACTCTTTTTAAATAAAAAATTTTTTAGCTCCTTCCAAAGATGGAAGGCTTGCTGCAGTTTTAAATGCGCATTCTTTCCAATTTATTTGATTTCATGCAGATAAATATAGGATAGACAGGAGTTTTTCTGTATAGTCAATAAAATAATTATAAACTTGATCTCTTAAATGGTAGAGTATCTAGTAGATGAGCTTAGTACGAGTACACTTAAACCACAAGCATACTCAAGAAGGTGCTTCAGTTAAAGCACATGACGGTCCCACTTACTTTGATGGAATTACATGTGGGTATATGCATATGGAGTTGATTTCTGGACACAATTCTTACATGTGATGGTATTTCCTTTCCAGTTCTACCCCACTATAGATCACAGAATCACAGAATCATAGGAGTTGGAAGGGACCTCAGGAGATCTAGTCCAACCCCTCTGCCAAAGCAGGTTCCCTACAACGGGTTTCACAGGAAAGCATCAGGGCGGGTTTTGAACATCTAAAGAGATGGAGACTCCACAACCTCTCTGGGAAGCCTGTTCCACTGCTCAGACACCTTCACAGTAAAAAAAGTTTTTCCTTGGGTTTGAACGGAACTTTCAGTGTCCCAGTTTTTGCCCATTGCCCCTTGTCCTGCCACTAGGCACCACTGGAAAGTACCCAGCCCCATCTATTTGGTCCCTGAACTTCAGGTATTTATAGACATTCATAAGTTCTCCACTCAGTCTTCTCCAGGCTGAAAAGTCCCTGCTCTCTCAGCCTTTCCTCATTAAGAAGGTGCTCCAGGCCCCTAATCATCTTTGTGGCCTTCTGCTCCACTCTCTCCAGAAGATCCCTGTCTTTCTTGAACTGGGGAGCCCAGAAATGGACACAGTATTCCAGATGTTGCCTCACCAGGGCAGAGTAGAAGGGAAGGAGAACTTCCCTTGACCTGCTGGCCATGCTCTTTTTAATGCACCCCAGGATACTGTTGGCCTTCCTGGCCACAAGGGCACACTGCTGGCTCATGGCCAGCCTGCTGTCTACCAGCACACCCAGGTTCTTCTTTAAAGAGCTCCTCTCCAGCAGGTCAGCTCCTAACTTGTACTGATGCATGCGGTTATTCCTCCCCAGATGGCTCTTGTTGAACCTCATCAGGTTCCTTTCCACCCAACTCTCCAGTGTGTCCAGGTCTCATTGAATGGCAGAACAGCCTTCTGGTGTGTCAGCCACACCTCCTAATTTCCTGACCATCAGCAGCCTTGCTGAGGCCAGACTGTATCCCTACATCCAGATCACTGATGAAGATGTAAAACACGACTGGACCCAGTTCAGACCCCTGGGGAACACCACTAGTTACAGACTTCCAACTAGATTCTACACCACTGACTGCAACCCTCTGAGCTTTGCCAGTCAGCCAGTTCGCAATCCAACTCACTCTCCACTAATCAACCCCATACCTTCTAAGTTTTGTTACAAGTCACCTCACTGTCCACTCATCTATCCCATAACTTCTAAGCTTTGCCACAAGGATGTTGTGGGATACGATATCAAAAGCCCTGTTAAAATCAAGGTAGACAACATCACTGCTCTCCCCTCTTCTACCCAGCTGGTGATGACATCATAGAAGGCTACCAGATTGGTCAAGCATGATTTCCCTTTAGTGAAACCATGTTGACTACTCCTGATAACCTTCTCTTCTTCCAATTGCTTTGAGATGGTATCAAGAATAAGTTGCTCCATCAACTTTCCAGGGACAGAACTGAAGCTGACTGGCCTGTAGTTGCCTGGATCCTCCTTCTTGCCCTTTTTGAAGACTGGAATGACATTGGCTATCCTCCAGTCTTCAGGCTCCTTTCTCATTGTCCAAGACCTTTCAAAGATGATAGAGAGTGGTTTAGCCATCATTTCCACCAGCTCCTTCAGCACTCATTGGTGCATCTCATTGGGGTCCATGGATTTGTGTATACTGATTTTGTTTAGACTATCTCTGATCAGTTCCTCTTTGACCAAGGGAAAGTCTTCCTTTCTCCAGACTCTCTCTTACCTCTAGCACCTGGGATTCCCAAGGGGAAGTTTCAGCTCTAAAGACTGAAGCAAAGGTGACGTTCAGTATCTGTGTCTTCTCAGCGTCCCCTGTTAACAGGGCATTCACCTCATACAACAGTGGGACCACATTCTCCCTGGTCTTCCTTTTGCTGTTGATGTATTTTTAAAAGCCTTTTTTGTTGTCCTTTACCTCCCTTGCCAGATTTAGTTCCAAGTGGGCCTTGGCCCTCTTAGTTGCATCCCTGCAGACCCTGACCACATTCCTATATTCCTCCCAGGTAGCTAGACCCTTTTTTCCACCATTTCATAGACCTTCCTCTTCCCTTTCAGTTTTTTTATGAGCTCCTTGCTCATCCACGCAGGTTTCCTGCCACCCTTGCCTGATTTCTTTCTGCTAGGGATGCACCAATCTTGAGCTTGGTGGAAGCGGTACTTGAGTGTTAACCAACTCTCTTGGCCCCCTTACCTTTCAATGCTTGAGCCCAGGGGATACCCCCAAGTAGTTCCTTGAAGAGGTCAAAGTTGTCTCTCCTGAAGTCCAGGGTTGCAACCCTACTTATTGGCTTGCATTTTCCACACAAGATCCCGAACTGCACCATTTCATGGTTGCTGCAACCCAGGCTGCCCCCAGCCTTCATATCCCCAACCAGCCCTTCCTTGTTAGTAAGAACTAGGTCTAGAACCACACATCTCCTCATCAGCTCTTCCACCACCTACATCAGAATGTTATCCTCTACACATTGCAAGAACTTCTTGGACTGTGTGTGCCTGACTGTGTGTGCCTGACTGTGTTGCTTTTCCAACAAATATCAGGGTGATTGAAGTCCCCCCATGAGAACCAGGGTCTGTGATCTTGAGGCTACTTTCAGCTGGCTGTAGAAGGCCTCATCAACCTCCTCATCCTGAACAGGTGGCCTGTCGTAAACACCCACAGCAGTATCACCTGTGTTAGCCTGCCCCTTAATTTTCGCCCATAAATTCTCCACTCGTTCATCATCCATCTCTAGGTGGACCTGGATACATTCTAGTTGCTCTCTCACATAAAGGACAACTCTGACACCCTGTTTTGTTGGCCTGTCTTTCCTAAAGAGGACATAACCATCCATGACAGCATTCCAGATGGTTTACAGTCCCCTAAAATGCAGAGTTAATAATGCAAGAGCTGATGCTTAGCAGCATGAGTAAAGAAGCTTCAGTTCTTTAAATGTTGCAAAGTTCCCTACCAGTGTGATGAGAATAACTATCACTGTAGAGCAGTCAGGAAAAAACACACTTGGAAATCAAGAACACGAATTGATGGATTTATTTGTTGAAATGTGATTAAAAATACAGTATATGACAGTTATTATTTTAGGACTGAGAGTTGGGAATAATTATTCTTATTTGTGAATACATGGTAGCATAAACAAACATGGTTTGGATTCAGATTTTTTTTTTTTCTTTTTTTAAAAAACACTGAAAAAGACAGCTACTCTAGCATGTATGTTACAGTCTTGTGATAGTTTAACTTGGCTGGCAGCCAAATAAGACACAGCTGCTCACACCACCCCCAACCTTCTTCTCCCACCCAGGGAATAGAGGAGAAAATTGGAGGGGTAAATGTAAGGTTGACATAAGAACAATTTTATAATAGGAGTAAAATAAAACTAAAATGGTAATGACATAATAATGATAAGAAATATATATATATATATGTATATGTATATGTATATGTAAGTGAGTGATGCACAGTGCAGTTGCTCACTGCCCGCCAATAGCTATCCCAGAGGAACAAAAAGGAACCCCAAACCCGAAACCACAGTCCTGGTAAAGCAAGACTGAACGATTCCTGAGAGAATCCCCCTCTCCCCAATTCCCGTCAGCCCTGGTTAATATACTGAACATGACGTAATATGGTACGAGATATCTTATTGGCATATCCAACTGTCAATTCTGGGTTTTGCTAACTGCTACGCTCCACCTTCCCAGTTCTTTGTACTTGCAAACTACCCAAACACATTGTCCTTGTACCTTATCAACATTCTTCTCATAACAAATCCCACAATCAAACCAAAACAAAGCTCTTTCTAGCTAAGAAGAAGAAAATCAACTGTATCTTAGCAAAACCAGGATAGATCTGTGCAATAACAGTCCATAAGAGTGGCCTGATCTTTCCAACATAAAAGAGCTAGCAAATTTTATTGAATAACCTTTTATATGACTAATATTAAATTAATTTGAAAAAAAACCCCAAACAATTGAATGGACTGAAGTGCTGAATTCACTGTCAAGGTAGGTCTAGATTAATCCCCTGTAACTCTGTAAACTTATGTACAGCATGTGAGTTTAGTTGTACTTCTATCTTGGGTTTCTAAGCAGTCAATGGAAAGGGTTTAATGCCTTCAGAAGGTAATTTGGATTCTATACTGTCAAAGTTTATGAAGGTTCTTGTCTTTCACCACTGATTCCAAAAGAAGACTAGAATGAGTTTGTTATTTTTTTGTATTTTTTTTAATATAGGTCTTCTTATTAGGCACTTTAAACTTAGGCAGGAAATTTTTACGTTAATGAGTAACAGGTAAGACAGGGAGAACATTATCAGATTTCTGAACTAAACAAAATCTTACCCAAAAGGGAGGAAATAGTCTTTAGACCTCAAACATATGTGAAATGATCACAGTAAATGTTATTTTGCTTTCTTTAGTTGTGGGGATTTTGTTTTGGTTTTATTGTTGTTGTTTTTTACAAGGAAATACATTATTTAGAAAGCATTTAATTATTTATCAGTGGAAAAAATGCTCTGGATAACTTAAAAATATTCATTGTTCTCATCTTTTTTTGACATTAAATAACACCACAATATTTTAGATTTTCTTGTTCTATTTGCTTTTGTTATACAGATCTTGTTATTTAAAAGCACATTTACTGCAAATCAGTTTTCATAGAATCATAGAATGGTTTGG
>NW_010289095.1:0-27966 GCF_000700745.2 Antrostomus carolinensis | reverse complement strand
GGAAGCACTGGGATGTAAATTTAATGGAAGCTACTTGGCTACACCAGAAGGATCTGCTCTCCGTCCCCGTCCTGCCCAAACAAAACCCCTACATACTGTGGGAGGAGATAAGGTCCCTGTAGTGCACACAGGGAAGCGGTTGGGGAAGGCAGTATGGATTGCTCCTCCGATGGGAAAAGGCAAACCCATTTGTGGGATTGTCTTTGTCCAAGGGCCTGGGTGTACTTGGTGGGTAGCGCTGAAGGATGGGGAAACCTGGTGTGTGCCTCAAGGAGATTTAACCTTGGGGGGAAACTAATCTGTGATGTGAGTTGTATGTTGCAGGAAGGAATGTATCAGGAATGACCTGAACTGATGGAGAGTGAGTTTTGTAAGGAAAGGAACCAGACGAGTGCAATGATGACCTGAACCGAGCTGGTGTTGGCACCCAACAATCAAACATGCTGCTTCTCCTGTCTTGAACATCTATCTTGACAGAAGAGGCCCAAGTCAAAGCCTGTTTGTGAACACTTGGAGGAACAGAGGAAGCCCATGGGATAAATGTCTGATAAAGGACCGGGGGACAGAGCTAATAAGAATGTATAAATCTGTATGTTGGGTATAAATTATGTGGGACCTAAGCATGATGCAAATGATATGGAATAAGGGGTGGAGATTGTATTGGTCTGGCTGAGATGGAGTTAATTTTCCCCAGAGCAGCTCTCAGAGTGCTGTGGTTTGTATTAGTAGTGAGAAAGGTGTTGAGAACACACCAGCATTTTGGTTATTGCTGAGCAGTGCTCCCACAACATCAAGGCTGTGTCTCCAACATTTCCCCCAGCCTACTGGGGGTGGGGAAGGGCTTGGGAGGGGACACAGCCAGGACAGCTGACCCAAACTGACCAAAGGGATATTCCATAACATATGATGTCTGCTCAGAAATAAAAGCTGGGAGAATGGAGCAGGAAAGGGGGGGCATTAGGTTTTTCCATTTGTCTGCCAGGAACCGCAACACGTATGACAACCTGCTTCCTGGGAAGTGGCCAAACATCACCTGCTGATGGGAAGTAGAGAATAAATATTTTGTTCTTTTGCTTCTGCGCGTGCAGCTTTGCTTTGCTTCCATTAAACTGCCTTTGTCTCAACCCAGGAGTTTGGGGTTTGGTTTTTTTTTTGCTCCATCTTATTTTCTCCCCTCCCCATCCTGCTGAGGAGGGGGGTGAGAGAGTGGGCTTTGGTGGGCATCTGGCATCCAGTCAGGGTCAACCCACCACATTACTCCTTCTCCACCATCACCAACACAAGCAACATGAAGTCTTTTGTTACATCTGAAATGCTTGCTAAGCTTTCCACTAAAGTTCCTAAGCTACTAAACTTGTCATGATAAAAACTAAATTATTACACAACAATGTTATTCCTATTAAGACGTTTTCTTTTCTTTTCTGTTTTGTTTTGTTTTTTCGTCAGAAAAAGGGAGGAGAGCAAAGAAGTCATTATAGGAGTTGATTTGAGCTGACATGCTATAAGAACAGAATTCTCACTGTCAGTACTTTAGCTTTTAAAATTATTATTATTATCTGATTTCAACAAGGCATTAAAATCCTTTTGTTAGCAAGTTTAGACAGTCTGCTTCTAAAATTACTTACCAGCTTTATATGCTAATGAGTTAGAAGCTGGCACAGACTTCTTGTAACAAAGGTATACACTGGAACCCCACTGGAAGACACAAGTTTCATCTTAGAACCAGCAAAGATGACAAAAAGGAGCAGAGAAATCAAGTATAAGCATTTGAATATACTCCCACTTACAGAAATTAAAGAAAGAAAGCAGAAATTAAATAAAAAGCATTACAGAATAAAATGACTGCCTGGCTGCTGAGTGCATGTAAATCATGGAATTGAGAATTCACTCCTCACACATTTTTAGAGATTCACAGCACCACACTACTCTTTGATTTATTCCAGCAGAATAACGGGGAAAAGTGAAGCAGATCATTTGCAGCTTCACATTTTCTTGGTTATTTAAACGGAGATTCTTATGGGAAACTCATCAGTAGAAGTGAAATTCTAAACAGCATCATTTGAAGCTTTTATCATACTTCTATAAACTGATTATTTCATAGAATCATGGAATGGTTTGGGTTGGAAGGTAACTTAAAGATCATCCAGTTCCAACCCCCCTGCTATCAGCAGGGACACCTTCCACTAGATCTGGTTGCTCAAAGCCTCATCCAACCTGGCCTTAAACACTTCCAGGGAGGTGCATCCACAGCTTCTCTGGGCAACCTGCTCCAGTGTCTGACCACCCTCACAGTGAAGAATAGTGTTCTTGTGGTTTGTCTGAATATATTACATCATTTGAAAAAACCTCATTTCTTTCAGCCTGAGTAAACTAAACGTAACACAAACTAAACAAAAGCAATCTGATTGAAAAAAACATACATGAATAAATTCTAAGCATTAATTATCATTCTTACATTTCTTAGTAACATAGGCATTTGTGATTCATCCCAAGTGTCAGCATCACCAAAGGGGAAGCATAATTAAAAAAAAAAAAAAAAAAAAAAAATCCACCACACTACTCCTAAATAGCACCTCGACATGAATATGTAAAGTAAAGTAGTGAGTAATTAGTATGAAGAAGTAATAGGAAAACAGAGTAAAAAACCTGAAGTCTCACCCATGGTATATAATATGAAAATTATGATGTAGTGATAGAACACAATTATAACAATGCTAAGAAGAGTTCAAAGACCTACTTCTTTGGAATTTTGGGGTTTGAAAGAGAAAAAAAAAAAGAGAGAGAGAGAGAGAGAGAGACTCAAGCTTTTAAACACTCTTTAAATACTCACCATACCACAATTTAAATTCTTATCAACTTTGCAGAACGTATGAGGAGGGGTTTCTCCTTTGCTGGTAACAATAACACAGATATCTGTCACCGCCAACGAATTTTGAGGTCGTACTGGAGGAGCCCTTCGATACGTGATAAAGATCCGCTGAGAAGAAGCCGAGCTGTTGTTAACATTGGCGCAACGCCCATAAGGAGTAGCTTGGATCACCTCGCAGCCTGAAATGATGCGTTCCTTCCCTTCATATAGAACTCTGCAGACAGGACAGAAACAAAATATTATGCGCATTCAAATATATATGAAGTTACTTGGACCAACTCATGGAAATTGTCCAACCGATAGCACCCTATATCATCATTGCAATGTTCTAACGTGCATTTTATATATTGTCTTCTGTCATGCATCATTTGAGGCAAAGAAACTGTCCAGAAATATTTAACTATTACAAGAAACCTCTCTGGGAACACATCATAGGTATGGAAAAATAAAATCAAGACACACTGAAAAGGATTTAGTTATAGAAATAGTAGAATTGCTGCACAATCAATAAAAATTAAATACAAAGGAACCTTTAAATTGCTTGCACACATGGTAACTGATAATTTCTAAGAAATTATTTCCGCCACCAAAAAGTCTGGAAAGTCATTCCAAACTTGATGTTTTTTTTTTTTTTTTTTTCTTTTTCTTTTTAAGGAATTTTGTTGAAATTCAGATGACAAACAGATGACAAAAGTCTGCTTCCTAGATGAATTTTTACAGAAAAAAACCCAAACCTGGTAATGATTTACATTCATAGTTTGAATACCATTCCTTAAGAGGGGGGGGGGGTGGAGAATGGTGGGTGGAGACACAAAATTACTCCATTCCACAGAAAAGGAAGCAATAATAACCACAGTTGACTGTACTCGTAGAAAGCAGAATATATCTTACATGGCCAAACAGCAACATTTCCATGGTACCTGGATTTTTTAGCCAGATCACTAGTTTCAATAACCATATTCTTAGTAAAAAAAGAAAGAACCTTCACAGCTTCACAGCAGTTAAATAAGCTAAAACTTTACACTCCAATCTTTCCCAAACATAAAGCTATTAGGAAGTGACCATGAGAAGAAATGTGGAAGTCAAACCACATGTATGTGTATTTTTAATGCACAGATGCTATGATACACTAAGCTTTAGCTCCCATTTCACACCCAAATAAGCAATGGTTCCATTTGCTTGATTCTCTGCAGTATGTACAGAGTACTTGCCATCTTCAGATGAGTTTTCATCTTTATCCTAAATCTTGCCATATCTTGTAAAGGTAACACAGTAGAACTTTGTATTTTGAGACTTGCAGCTTCCCACATGTACTCCATCACAATTTTAAAACAGAAAATAACCAGGCAATATATCTTGTACCGTCCCAAAATACCTTTGGTTAAATGTTTGACAGACCATTAGTATTTATTTGAAAACATCAAAAAGTCATGTGTATAAACTAAAAAACCAAAATAGAATTCTTTTTCCAGATACAACAACTCTCAGAACTTTCAAAAAAAGTTCCATTGAACTTCACAAATTACTTAAATACTGCTGTCCACCTTTAAACTGGAATATGCAAATACTACTGTTTATTCTGATTTCACAGAACAAACGTGTATCTTGTCTTACTATTGAGGATATATGTGAACTATAGCCCTAGAATACTGTAATAAAGCAAAGAAATCACATGAGTTGGGAGTATATTGATGTAAGCACCAGGCTGCCGTACACATTTATTCAGGTAGTTCATGGAGGAAAATATTCTTGCCTTCAATAATGGTTTCAGTTATAAAGAGTCTGATCATCACATTTTTGCTACATTTAAAATGATGTGCAATCTCAAGTTCAAAACCAGCCTAATACCAGTATTTCCAAGTTGCAACACTACCTACTCGTTTGAGGTACGTATAAAGTATATGCTGTTCAAATTACTTCTAAACCAAATAATATTCTGGAAGAACATGTATTGTGCTCTTTTTATTGGGTTACCTACTTCACACAGTTAGAAAAACAAAAACAAAAAAACAAACACAAAATTAACAACTACAATGGCACCGGCTTTCAGGCTACCTTCATTGTGCATAAAGAGTTTACATGAACTCTTCACTGCCTTACATTAATCAGAAGAGAATATTAACAGAGCAGTCTTCAATACAAGTTTCAGTTCAGTTTTCTTTCCATTTCATGTATTTTAAATAAACTCAAGAATTTGGAGTTATTCCAGAAACATTAATCATCTGACAACTTTTGAGAAGGAAAACCATATTAATCAGACAATTCCAGCAGTTTGACTTAATAGGTTTACAAGTATTCTCAGAAAAATACTTCAAGACTGAAGAATTTCTCAGTTGTGCAAATACTTCAAAGAGGTAAGGGGCTGACCAGTGTTGAAGACTGTTAACAGTGGGGTCACCTCCCATCAAAAGCAAAAGCAACTCTCACCCCTACATATATACCAGAAGTATTATTAAAACCACACAATTTTACTGAATTTAAGAAAACAGGCAAACAAAAGAAAACCACCACCCATGGATCACTCACATCAAATAATGATTTTAATGATTCAGACAAACACATTCAGAAGTGATGCATGAAATATTTAACATGACACCCTGTATAGACAAAGTCCTCCCTGAGAGAGTAACTTTACTCATACTTGTTTCAACTTCACGGTGTCTGTCTTCGATTAATTAGTACAGATCAAGATTAGACTTGTTTCCTGCTTCTATGAGCTTATACTTTGGCCTTGATCCCAAGAAAACTCTGCTTCTGGAAAACCATTTCAGAATAGGTATAGACTGTTGCAAATTGCATCATGTGGGGCTGCTTTACAGCTTGACTTCTCCTCTAGGTCCAGCCACTTTCTGACTGCCATAGTCCTTCTGCAAAATAACTCTTTATAACTACTCTTCCCATCTCATTTAAGAGAAGACAGTATGCAAGTACTGAATAATAACGGAACTAAAATAAATATAAGAGGCAGTAGGAGGGTCAGAGGAGAAGCATTGGATCAAGTACAGGTAAAAGACTGACTTATCTTGTATTTCTACTGCTACCACTATTATTATTTGTTTAAATATACAAGTTATTATTTTCATCATTATTATCCTAAGCTGTTCCAAACACCCAACTGCAGTTGTCACATCAGTGAGATTTAAGGAAAATGAAAGATGCTGGTTGTTAAGATCATCTTCCAGTTCCTATTACACTTCTTGAAATTTGAGTTCACTTTCATTTTTGAAATACATCTCTAGTAACAAAAAACATTTGTTCACTTGATACTCCTGCAAATATTTTCAGAAACCAGGCATGCAGAATGAGATGGGTCCTTGGCACAGAGTCACTAACCAAACTAAACCATCCCACACTAGTTAAAAAAAACCAACCAAACAAACAAACCAGTATTCCTTTACTTACACAATGCAAGTTACCTGACTTTTGCTTACTCAGTAATACAAAAACCTCTGCTTCAGACAGTAAGTCTGATATTCTTTCCTTGTCCTTTCTACAGTAGGTGTTACAAATTGCAAAACCATCTACACTTAAAAAGCATTTTTCTGTCAGGTTTTCTTCCATTTAAGAAACAAGTGCTGTAGCTCTCCCATATTCCTAATGCAAGTGGCAAAACAAAGAGAGGTGAGATCTTGTTTCCAGGTCTCACTGCACCTAAACAATAAACAAATCTCAAATCTCAGTTCCTGTCTATTTCTGGAATATCAGCAAAAACAATGGTTAGGAAAGCAACAGAGTGACTAATAGCTTAATTATTTACAGACATATAAGCCTAAGATACTAAATTTTATAGCTGTATGTAGGAAAAGGATCTTAGAGATGTCTTGTCCAAGGATCAAACTTTTGTTCTTTCAACTAAAAACAGCCACAGCAAATGCAACATTCTGAGGCATGGCACTTGGCCTAAATAAATGCAAGTGAGCACCTGCAGCAGGAAGTCACTCTAGCCCTTACAGAGACTTCAACTTTAGAACCAGTGGAAGAACAGGAAGGAGGAGCATGCAGAAATATAGAACTCAAGGACAACAGCAGAGAATCAGAAGAGCATACCTACATCTCCCCTCTCCTCCAAACAGTGTTTGCTTAATTAGTTTCCCTAAAGACATACACACGCACATTTACCAAGAATCATCTGAATGCTCGGCCTACAGGATCAGTCAGCTTTACATATGCATTAGCAACCCTGACACAAGACTACAGATCTGACCCTTTCAAGGGTCATACTCTTCCTATACCTACTAAGTCCACTCAGCATGTCAGCTGACTTAATGGATATTTAAGGCTCAAAGAGAAAATATTCTTTCACACTTGGTTCTTTTACTAAAAGAGTAGAGAACAGTATAAATTAGTCTTCAAACTGTGCAAACATCTCTTGCCCAAACTTCACTTTCATTTGAATACACTGAAATCCACAAAAAAAAATTAAAAAAAATAATTAAAAAGTTTGCTCTAACCATCTCTTGCACATAGTTACAAAACAGCAGGAACAGCAGCAGGGGGGAAACATTCATATGCATCATTGCTCTGACAGAAAAGCCTGCCATGATTTGTTAGGTGTGACAGCCTAACCAGATCTGTGTAAAACAAAATAAAGAATAAATACTACTTGCCAAACACCACAGTTTTCCACCAACAGTTTTAAAAAGCATGTCTGTTAGGGAAGCCCTCAGTCAGCCAACTATTTGCCTATTTTGCCTATCAGGTATTCCCTATAAAATCCACCCAAGCATTCAAGTTCCAAAAGTTGTGGGAGACATGAAAATAAACATGTGCTATCGGAGTCACGCCCATAAAGGCACATGCTGAAGACTGATGGCTTAGGAATCCTTCTGAGGAATCACTCCCTCTAGAAATTCTTCCTTCTGCTAAAACTTACCAAAGTTTGACATAACATTCAAAGAATAACTTCATACTGCAGTTCTACACAAATCCCACTGTAACAGTTATTTCATTCTGCAGTGTCAGTCACACACATGGGAAAAAGACTACTCTAAAAAACACAGTTTCACTGAAGATTATTAGAACATACTTTAAATGACTGAGATGAACTGAAATTAGAATGTACCAGGTTAATTATACAGCTTGAACTATGATCCTTAGAGTAGAGATCTTGTCATGTAACTGATTTCATTACTAAGATTTCACTATCAGTTTCTTCCTGACTGCACTCTACCTGTTCGCTGGTGCTCAAATTGTAGGTCAAAAGTGGGGAACGTAGGCAGTGTGTCTGATGTGTTTAAACTTATACATTAACTAAACTTATTATAGCTTTCATATAGATACATGTTTTTTACTTTATTATTTATGTGATAACTAAATAAGGAAAAACACACACATTCCTTATTTTGCAATCATTGTAACAGTTCCCCCACTCATGCTCCATTTTCTCTTTCTCAGTACACCTCAAGTAATTCTACAATGCCCTTATCCAAACCAGCTAAGTAGAAGTGCTATATAAAGCAATTTAGACAATACTGTAGTGCTGCATGAGTTATTACAGATTGAGCATTACCTTAATATGCTAGCAGCACAGCCTAATATTCACCACCTCAAGATCTTGGGGGTTTTTGTGATCCTGGGTCTGAATACTTATATTAAACTCAGTATCCTAAAAGTAAGTAACAAAATTAGCTCAGAGCTTCCCTGCCTGGTTGCCCCATGCATTTACTAAGCATTGAACTTAAAGCATTGACTATATCTAAGGTTTTCAAACACAGTACTAGTAACTCTTTAGGAACTTACACCTCAGACATGAAAAAGCGCAGTTTTTGAAATACAAGCATGATTAGAGTTGCCAAGAGACTACATTACCCCGTGCTTGCTGCTAGTCATGCTAGAACTTGTAAGCAGCCTCACAAATACTCTGATCTGACAGTAAGGCAGGCTACAAGAGTTTAGGTAGGTGGATAATTCTAAGATCTTTGTTTCTTTCTCCTACCATTTTTAAGTGGTATCTCTTACCTAAAGTGAATTCCACAAACTGATAATTGGTATCATCTGAAGTCATCATTTTCAGATTAAGCACATTATATTTTTGTATTTGCACTATAACATTTCTATAAATTAATTTTACTATTATCTCTCTCACCTTTCATAAAACTGCAGCAGAGAACTTCATTTCTCATATTTTATTTGCTTCATCTCCCTATCTCTCTATAGGTCATACCTTTTTAAGTTAAAACATTATCATCCATTTTAAAAAGACAAGTTCACTAGAAGACTTATTTTAAAAAGACAAGCTCACTAGAAGATGGACACTTTTTTCAACTTATTTCAGAAAGAAAATACTACACAGATACACACAATAATCAATATAGGTTCAAAAGTATGTTTTTAGATGTTTTATCACATCTGTTTTCATGATCATCTATGAAGAGTAAGATCTGATCATTATTGAAGGAGGAACAGAATTGTTACAGAAACCTCACCCGATGTCAGTAAGAGGTGGTTTGTCCCGGCCTCTCTTGTAGCAAAGAAAGAGTTCAGGACTCTTTAGACTCCCATAGTTTAAGTTGGCTTGAAGGGCTGTAGGGGTGGCTTCAACACAGGTGTATCCCTCCGGGACAGTTTCACCAGCTGATTTAATTATCACAGCAATGTCAGTAATTGGAGCCTTTGGACTAGTTGACTTTGTTTCATGTCGGTTTATTTCTTGGTCCAGGAGGGTTGCAGTATCTGCATCAGTGAGCCCTGCCACTACAAAATAATCAGCCACTCGTGGACCTTTGTCTTCTATCATGGTTATGTCAGTCGTTCCTGGGGAAAATAGAGAGAGAGAAATCAAACGCTCTGCTTTCAAGCTACAAAAGTTGCTTCCCTCAACAAGTATGATTTAAAACCTTTAAAGAAATTTTTTGCAAATAAAAAAAATTCCTATAAAAGTATTTCATGAAAATTTGAGAGAAACCCCAAAACAAACTTAGATTTCTGCTGCTTAAAAAGATAGTATTGTCAGTAACTGGATTTCAGCTCTAGCACTATAACAGCCATGTTTTAGCACAAGGAAGTTTAAGTGAGATAAATAACTCAAAGCTCCAACACAGCAGTTACACATAAAATGGCTCAGCATTATCTATTAGACCATTCAGGCTCTTCACAGACTATAAATTAATGCAGGTACCCCTAACTAAAAGCATCTATATTTTTCTGCCATTGCTTAGTGAGTAATTTGACTACAGAACTGTGCTGCTCTTTTTTTTTTTGGTGAGAGAACAATTCCAAGTGTAGCCTCACTAGTTTGTCTTTGCACATTTCATCCATTTTGTTTCACAATCTAGACCTAACAGTGCAGTCTTGAGACATTCAGCTGGCAATTGTAACATCTGGAAATAATTTACAAAAATCACACATCCAAACCCACATTTCATCAGCTGATCAGGCAGCACATATCGCTGCTCAGCTGCACATTCCAGATCTGGAAAGAGTTGTTCTCCCAATACCAGCGACGTTCACTAAGCATATGATTTTAGAGCAGTGAAATGCAAGTTTCTATTAAGAACAAAAGTAGCTGAAATACTCCAACATCACAGGTACAACTTCAAGTACCTGATCTCATGAAATACCTGTATTTTAAAGAGTGAGAAATATTTAAACAGTAGTGGCCAAGCAATAAACTTGAATACTATTATACCCCTTCAAGGAGCTACAGACCACCTTTTTTTAGATCCCCATGTTTTCATCACCATATTTCTGGGGATCCCATCTACAAAGGTAATGAATAATGGAAGTCCGGTTCCCATCTTTGAAAAAAAGACTGCCACAGCTGCCAAGGTCCCACATACCAAGGAGTGGCAGTCCAAATAAGTAGTGTATCAAAATTGAAAAGTTTATTGTATTTAGAATGTCCTAGTCTGATTACTGCAGAAACAGTGTCTCTGCTAACAGAAAAGTGGTTTGGCAGACACAGTATAATCCTGTTCCCTGCAACCTGGTTTCTCCTCCTGTTTTTATCCTGCTCTTTCTTACTGAAATCATACTGGAAAGGTATTTTCCATTTTCAGACCTTTACAAGACTTCTAAAACCTGTTATCAAAAGTGTTTGGAGAACTCAACTGAGGGAAAAATCAGTTATTCACCTTGCATGCTTACTAAGAAATCTTAGCACAAGATCATACAACTTAGGCACCAAGCACTGTACCGCAAAGTATTGTAGGATTAGATGAAAGTAGGGAGGGGAAGGGAAATAACTCTGTGCAAATCTGTAATACCTCTATGCTCCAACTAACTCACTTTTTTATTTTTTAACACTGAAATGACAACTTTTCAAATCCTTTCAAACCTGAAAGAAGAGTACCTACATCCTTTAAATACTCTTCTCTTCTGCACTATTTTTCCACAATACTTTTCACAACATCATTTCAGTGTTCTCTAAACACTTTGGCTAACAGCTTTTGTAGGGCAATCTATAAAGAGAGATCCTAGGAAGAGACACAAAAGTATTTGGCCCCCCTGGAAAGAGGAAAGCCATGGGACAACTACTCACATGACGGAGTTTTCAGGCCTAAAATATACAGATGCCACATCAACAGAACAATAAAAGGTTTATTCAATTTGTCAGGTGTTCAGTGCCTAGGTCTCCTGAAGCACAAGAAAATTACTCTGAAGCCGTATCTACTTGTGAAGCTTCTGAATCACTTCTAGCTACAGAACTTGCAGCAGTTTACCCTTTTTACTGCCATAAACAAAATGAAATTAGTGATAAAGCCCGTTAAAGGCAGGTAAGTTAGCACAAAATGCAGGGGTAATGGCTTCAACTTAATCGCATATAAACCGGTGCTTCTGTTAAAAGGTCCTTCTTCATACTGCCACTGCTCACTCCCACCTTCACTTTTGTCCAGAACCACAGCTTGTGCAACCACGTAATGATCTGGAAAAAGGAACTGCTCTGGCTGAACACTAACCTGGCAGAGGCCATTCACTGTTCAACCACAGCAGCTCTTCAACAATTCACCGTGTCAGCACTAAAGCAGCAGCAGTATGCTATGCCCCTTTCAGCAGCCGCAGCACTGACTTGCACTGGATTAATCATGAAACTGTGAAATCTAAGATGTTTCAGTTTGCCTCTTAGATGCTTGGACTTGTTCACAGAATTATAAAAATAAGTAAAGAAATAACCCAAGCACTCTCAGCTCCCCTTAAAAGAAAGTCTTGAGCCAGCCTACCTTGTAATCTGGAAAGTACTGTTAGCACGTGATATATGTAAAACCAAATTACTAAAACAAGCTGCTAAAAATAGAAAAATAGTTGGCACGATATAAATGGGTTTTTTTAAAAAAAAACAAAACCTTTTTAAATGATCCAGCCTTTTATTATCTGCTACATGTTCACACAGCTCAATACCATATTGTCTCAATGCAACATTAAAATCATCACCCACATTTACTTTTAGCACGCAGAGCAGGAAATAAAACAGTAACAATAACAGCATACAATGTCAAAAATCTCACAACAGTTTGTATTCTTGATCACAGCTGTAGTTCCTGGAATTGCACTGATGTTATCCTCGACTGTTTTTAGAAGTGAAAATTCAGCTGTGCTGGCTAAACAGAAGGAGAAAAATTTAAAAGGACCTGAAAAATTAAATACTAATATTCAGAAGGTTAGAATGCAGATGAAGATAATCCATTCCCATATCTTACCAGGGGGAAGGGGGGGTTTAAAAGAAAACTGTAGCAATTGGTTGCTAAGGAGCATACATTTATATCCATGATTTAATATTTTCCTGTTAGCCATGGCTATGTTTTACTTCACAGAAACTCTGTGTAATATGTGTCAGGCAAAAGTCAGAGTCACCAGACAATTCAGCTGAGAAACTTGGCACACAAGCCTCATATGTCAGCACAACATTTAGTGAGTTTTTCTAAATGTTCTGAGCCTCTCAAAGCAGTTCCCTTCCTTTTCCATAAGGATATGAGAAGTAAGGTTTCAAGTAAGCACTTCAACTCAGCTCTTCAAGGATTTATTCTCCAATTTCAGAAAGATTTAAAGCGATAGGATCCCTCAAAAGAGACCTTAAAGAAATAGCTCTTAATTAGCCAAGTTTATCTCCTTTAATGCAATAGCTTTATAAATATAAGTAGACACTAAACTATAAATTACCAGATAGCCACCAAAACAAATAGAAACAGCAGAATTCAGTTAGTCCAAAGACACTTTGTTTTCTGAACTGCAGGAAAAAAATAAACATATGATTTGTGGGGGAACAAGATTAATCCACTGCCATTTTCCATTTTTTTTATGATACCTCACACAAGAGTAAGTATGCACACTGCTCCTCTTATTAGACAAGGGAATAAACATTCTTCTAAGAGACCTTCTATCATAAGTTTTATCACGGCAACTTTCCCCAACATAATTTCAAGAGATACTGTCCTCTGTCAGTTTTCTATGAGTAGGTTTCTGAACATCAAAATACGAAAACGCAACATTTAGAAAAAATGGGATTTTTCTTGTAACACTCCACTCCCTTGCAGGACAAAATTAAAATACAAAAATTCTAAAAATAAAAACTATTACCTTGGTGTTGGATGATGAAAATGCAGGATACAGTGAAAAAAAAAACCAAACACAAAAACAACATAAAAGATATATTTTTTAAAGTCTATAAAGATACTTCAGTTTCAGTCAAATAAGCTGAAAGCAAAAATTGAGACTTCTGTTTTAAGAACATGAGTGATACTGTTTGAGGAATTACAAACCTCCAAGTCCATATAGATCCATAAGGGCACTGGAGAAATTATTTAAGAGAAGTTAGTTTCCAGTTCAGTCATAGGCTACTGTGGTGGTAGCAGCCAAATACAGCCACCACTCTCTCACACTCCCCCCACAGGGAAGAGGGGAGAGAATTGGAGGGATAAGGAGATTCGTATGTTGAGAGAAGAACAATTTAATAATTTAAATGAAACTTAAAATAATGATGATATTAAGATCATAAAAATAATAATAGTAATAATAAAATATGCAAATGAGTGATACATGTGCAATTGCTTAACCACCCACCAACTCAGCCTGACCCATTCTCAGATAATGATAACAGAAGAGCAACAATCATGAAAATCGAAACCACAATCCCAGAAGAGCAAGAGAAGTCAGAGAGAGCAAGAGAGGAAGAGACTCTCATTAATAGACTGAACACGACGTTACACGATATAGAATATCCCACTGGCATATCCAAATGCCAATTTAGCTTACTAATTTTAATATTCCTCACCCCCTCTAAACCTTGGATTTGTAGACTAGCAAAATGCAAAGTCCTTCGACTTCCAGTGACAACTGAAAACATTAACATGTTATCAACATTCTTCTCATAATAAATCCTCTACTGAAAACAAAACACAGCTCTATTGTACCTACTAAAAAGAAACCCAGCTCTGTCCCAGCTAAATACCAGGACAGTTACAACAGGAAAGTTTGTTATGAGCATTTTAGGACAAAAATTATTTTTTAAAAGAAGAAAAAAAAAAAGAAAAAAAGCCTTGGGAATAAAAGATGTACTTTTTAAAACCTCTTGTTTTTCTAAAAGGAATTCCCACTGGAAGTAATTAGTTTTGTAGATTAAAAAGAAAACCAACCTGCAGACAACACTTAAAGGCACTTAGTATGACTAGTCTAAGTGAAAAGATCTATCTGGTAAAAATACGTAGGAGTGAAAAAAATAAATGCTTTCCACCACTGAACACCAGAAACATGGCAAAGTGATCTCCTCTCCCACAGTCCATTTAAGGTTGACCTCTTTCTTAACAACCACAGTGTAATTTTACAATTCTTCCATAATGTTCCATCAAAAATATAGCAACTCAACTACTACCTTCATATAGGCCATAGCCCTTTCTTAAGAAGATATTTCATAGTGAAATTGGCTTGGGGAAAAGATTTCCATTCTAAAGATCACTTTCATGAATTTTGAACAATTATGAAAAAATACTACCTTATTAGAAATCACTTCAGTTTATCAACTGCTGTCTAAAACATCAGTTAGATTTTTCTTTCAATATAGCTAGACTGCAATTTCCCCTATTTACAACTAGCTGAATCACAACAAAGAATTGTTCTTGCAAAGATATAAAAATTTGTGAGACCAAGTTAAAAGCAGTCACCATGATGTGGAGATGACAGTGCAAGTATTGTATTTGTATTTTATTTCATAGCTATGTTGCTTTTATTACATAGTTACAAGCTTTTCAATTACAAAATGGGAAGTTCTCAGTCTTCATTTACAGAGATTGCCACATCTGAGGACTCCTATTCTTTAGATATAAATCAAGTTTTACTCTGCATTACCTGCAAAACACAGAAAAAGGAGACTTCTAACATATCCATTTATGTAAGTCTGCTTCAGCTACCTGTCATACTCTGAGTAACAGCAAATATTTATCTTAACATTGTTAGATCCACAACTGTTTCCCCAAAGCATTTAAATGCATTAATAATGTAATTTGCTCTACTTCTGCACCAGCTATTTGCAGTCAAGTAACATTTGCTTAGCATTCTCCATAATGTTAGTACAGTGAGTGGTACTTCACTTCTCAAATGTGGAATTACAGGAAAGTATTTGTCTGCGCATCTAAAGTAAAAGATATAGATGCAGCAGAAAGGAATACCAGCAAAAACCTTAATATCTTAGAAGCTTTCATTTATTTTCTAATACTATTAAATGTTAGAAAGTTGCTATGAAAAAACATAAAACATGACATGCAATATTTTTTTATCTTTTTAGAAAGAGAGTACAATTTCAGCCTTTCATTTCATTGTTTTATTTGAAGACAGTATTCATTCAAAGAAAAATCTGTTCTGAAAATAGTATCCGAGATGCAAGATCCCTTAGCTTTGTCAAACGTTTAGGCCATCTTAATTTTTCAAAACAGCTCTTGGAAATGACACTAGGAGGGTGATGTGAAAGGCAGCATGTATAGTCTTGAAAATTTTCAAGTATTTCAGAAAGCATTTTAAGCATACTTTGGACATCAGCATAACTAATATGCCAAATAACGTTGTGCAGAGCAGATACAGCACCAACTCAGAAACCACAAGCAACACAGTATGGCCTAACATGCGACTCCCAACTATAGTCCCCTTTTTGGCCTATCAACAGAACTTCTGCAGCCATCTAATTTTCAGGACAAAACTGCTATCACTACACAACACTGTCCCAATACCATGTGGGCCTACCATGTTGAATCAAAGAAACTTGGGCACTTCTGAACCAACCTCTAATGCACAGTTTAGACTCGCTTAAAAAAACAAACAAACAAACAAACAAACAAAAAAACCCCCCAAACAACTAAAAAAAACCCTGCACGTAGTGGAGAAAAGAAAACATTGTCCTCCGCTTTCCAGGAACTTTCATCCTAGTAGAGATAAGAGGTGATTTGCACAGAGAGCTTTTCATTAATTAAAGTCTTCCATTCCTAAAAAGTCATAGTACAATTTATGCTATCTCCCTTTGAACCTGTGATAAAATGATGGAAGTCTAGAGTTCTAAGTAGAGGTCTGTCCTCATCCTAAAAATACGGTGTGTTGAATTATCCTCTGAAATTAGACTGGAAAGCCAGCATAAGTCTAGAAACAAATGACACAAGTAAATAAAATTTTTGGTAAGTAGACTTAAAGAAAGGGAAACATTAGCTTTATAAAACTGCATACAGAAACAATCAAGGGAAAGGGTTTGTCACAAACACCAATGTGATAATTTATATATAAATGCCATACTTGCACCTGATACTACTAAGAAAGTATCTTGGAAACCTGTGTGTACGCACTCACTCCAGAGCAGGAATAACCACCCAGAGGGTGGGTTCAGAGGTAGTTGTTTTTAAGGCTTATGTGCAGGCAAGTCCTTGAGTAATTGCTTGGTCCTTTCAACTTCTGAAAAGAAGTGGCACAAATGCTGGTATCTCAATGCACACAAAACATAAAATAAATTTATGTCAAGAGTGTGTGTGGATATCAAAGGTTTTTTCAGTTCACTCCTAACTGCAGTGCTGATCTTAACTCTTCTCAAAAAAAAATCAGCATTAAGCTCAGGAGGCCAAATAGCATAGATTTTTACCTGTAAAAATCAAGTTGGTCTTAAAAGCTGCTTATTTCCTCCCATTACTCTACTACCTGCAAAGAAAACTCACTACATTATATACACAAATTGAATATAAAAAGCTCTTCTCAAGTTTGTTTTTTACGTGGCAAAAGTCTATGAAATAGAGTTGAACTTTGTTTCTAAAAATCTCACTAGTTTCAAAATTCTGCTCTAAGACAAACAAAAGAAATGGGATCACTAGAAGCCTAACATCTGAGAGATTTTTAATTATACTTTGTAAGAAAGACCAACTCTTTCTGATAATCAGTGACCTTTTCATTCATTACCCACATGAAGACTCAGAATTGAGATATTCTTGACCATAAACCACAAACAAAAATAAAACCAAAACAAGCTTTTTCAGCCTATTTCCAATATAATTAAAGTCCAGAAATCTATTTAACGGGTGAATTGATGGTCAAAGAACTAAAATTATAAAGGTATTTTTGCAAGTGATTAATGGCTAACACATGACTGTATTTTATTAAACTCATTTGCATCTTCTTTCAGATACTGACAGAGCCCAAAAACTACAATGTGTGGAAACTACTACTTACAAAGTACTTGCTGTGTAGAAGCCTACAGCATGCAGAACTCAGACAAGATGGGATACTTTCCTCATAACTGAAAACATTTTTGGAAACAGACTGTAGAGGAAATAAGCTTTATAGCAGACTGAAGAATAACTCCAGCACTTTTTGTGCACTGTGGCTGAAGCATCTATTTTGTAAACAGCCTGCACAGCTAAGACTTTTAAGCAACGTAGATCTTAAACACAACTCAGGACTTCTACATAAATGCCTGGTTTTGCAAGTGAATTATACTTGGCTATTGTCAGTAAAGAAGTTAAAAGGAAAATGTATATGCATTCTGCTCTGAGATTCATTCCTAAAATAAACTAGCCTAAAGATGAGGGAAGACACTGGAGCTGCTAAACTAATTTAGAAGACAAAGATTCTACTGGATGGATACAAGACAGTGTGTGAGGAGGTCACCTGCAACAGTGGGAAAATTTACTGGATACAATCTGAGTAAGAGAGAAGCATTTTATGTTTTTCAACAGCATTAGACTAAACTTCACCAACAATGCCAGGACTACAACAGGCACCTCAGGCTCCAATACAGAAATCAATAAGCTATGTTACCAAGTCTTTACACATGCAACTTCTCTATTATTTCCAGTTAACTAACCAGAAGAGAGAGCAAAGTTTGTTTACCTTTCTGAAAATTCAGAAAGGAACTTTCCTTGCTGTGGTGGAGAAGGGAGAGATCTGATGCTTTATTCACACAGACCACTCTTATCTTGTGCTGAGTTTAAATAATGCTATTGGTAAAGGGATGGGAAGAACAACCCGTTTCCCCTTTGTATAAAAGAATCTTCATTGATGCTTGTTAAATCTTAATTTTATACCACAGCAACCAGTGCAGAATGAATTTGGAAATGCCCCTGATTCACATTAAGAGCATTATATAACATGAATACATGTGTTAGACAGTTTAAGTAACTAGCAAGACGGTATACTTCTTGAGATAGAGCAGTATCAGCTATTCATTAAAACTGCAAATGGAAAGAAATTAAAACAAGATTTGTAAATGCCTTTAAAGACATTCTGGAAGGAGCTAAATCACTGTCATACACAGCAGAGATACAGATAGATTGCATTAAGCCTTCAGCTTGCCCCACTTCTTTCTGCACACATTTCAAATAACAGAATCAGAGAATGGTTTGGGTTGGAAGGGACCTTAAAGATCATCTAGTCCCACACCCTTGCCAGCAGCAGGGACATCTTGCACTAAATCAGGTTGCTCAAAGCCTCTTCCCACCTGGCCTTGGACATTTCCAGGGACGGGACATCCACAGATTCTATGGGCAACCTGTTCCAGTGTCTTACCACCCTCACTGTAATAAATGTCTTCCTTATGCCCAATCTAAACCCTCTAAAGAGGGTATCTCTTTCAGTTTAAAACTGTTGCCCCTTATCCTGTCACTACAGGCCTTTGTAAAAAAAAAATAAAAAAAATAATAAAAAAAAAATCTTTCTGTAGTATTTAGCAACAGTAGTAAAGACAAAGGCATGACAAAGTCGTGTGAACTAATGACACTGATTAAAAAAGACAGGTTTTTTTCAGAAACAGGTGATCTTGAATCAAACAATAAAGCTTAGTCACTTGGGACAGGAGAAGATAGAACCTGAAGACCTGAACTTAGCAAGTTTGACCAACAGTGAGGATTTGGACACTTAAGAATTTTGTCCCTAGGAATGTTTATAAAAATCAAATCTAAATGCAAACACTGAAAGACTGAAACCTCTATTGGACATAATGGTTAGCACTATGAACAGTATTTTTTAAAACTTCACATTACTGGAAATGCATCAACAACACTGCTTTCTTTAGGTTGTTTGGTTGGTTTTTTTCCAACTGTTTCCTAGTTGTATTCCATAGCAACAGAAAGAATACAGTGAAGGTGGTTGTCAATGCTAACTGTATTCAATAAATAATAATTGCTTTTGTTCTAATTGCCTCAATTCTGACTTTGTTTAACTGTATTTCAAGACACGAAATCTAATAATTGAAGTCACTTTGAAAAGCAACAAGTAATGCAATCATGGCCTATACTTGGCAATCAAAACTTCAGACTGTTATTTTTAAACACGAAATACAGATATGATTCTAGCACACATATATATCCACACAGGCATAAGTGTAAGCAGCATATGCAAAGACAGACCAGTATTACCATTTAACAACCAAAACATACTGGCATACACACACAGGGTATACAAAGAGTCTGCACTCAGTTGCTTGTCCATTCCAGTGTATCTTCACTATCATCACTCACATCAGTATGCTTGTCCATACCACAGTAAATTTTAAACAAATCCATTTCTACTCAGTTAACTGTGAAACTGGAGCATGTGGGACGGCAGAAATCAGACCTGGCGTATGCATCATAGACAATCTAAAATTACTACAGAATGGAACATTATAAACTAGGCTATTCAACAATGTTAAGCAAGTTGAGGTAAACCAAGGAGGTTAAGATGTCACTTGGAACGTGTAGGGAAGTTACATGGACATGTATATACGAGTTCTATGAAGCACATTTTACTATGTGTAAGAATACACACACACACACGCACACACATATATATATATAAACACTACAACAGAAGATAAGATAAAGCAACAGTACTTCAAGCATCCCATTAGCACCAAACAGGATAAAAAGAGAACAAAAAAGTAGTCCACAGATATTAGCCACAGACAGTCAGTAACAAGAGAAAAATAATTCCTAGATGTGCATTTGAAGACTTTCTTTTTTGGAATGCATGTCACATCGTTACCAAGTATATGAATAACAGTTACAGTCACTTGCCTAAATCACATGAGTATTAACTAGAGTTGCAAAAATAACTTCAGAGACCTGCAATGCCCACCTTCTACCTGTCTTAACACAGCCAGATGTGGAACAAGAATGGTTGGATATCACACGCGACTGGGCCTGAACATGTACATATGCAAATAAAGCGCCATTCATTTGTAGTAGTTTGCAAGTAAACATTTGATAATGTAATGGTTTCATAATTGAAACAGGTTGTAAGCTACAAGCTGATTATCTTAGAGGTCTATAGCACTGTGAAAAATAAACTTAAGGACAAGGTGAAGAATAAAAGGCTTGCCAATTACATTTAATGAAGTATTCCTATAGGATGGCTTTTATCAGTTAACTGAACTTCATCCAGAAAGCACGTTGTACCAAGGTCCCGCACTGCAAACAATCTAAACTGGCTTTTTATGTCAGATAGCTAAGTTGTTGCAAATTTGCACATGCTCAAAGAAAAAATGTCCACTCTCTACTGGCTGTTTGTGTACCAGACTCTTTTCTCACAGCATCTAAACACAAAAATCAGGCATAAAATGAATGTAATCAGCTTGGTGGGAAATTTCTCTAAGGCCTTCCAAATAGATCAGGGCATTACAGTTACAGTAGGAAAAGAGCACAAATCACATTATCAAATCACCTCAGGTAAAAAATTCCTATTGAAGTAAAGGCACCAAGCCTAGAAACAAATGATGAAACAGTTGCCTTTTCTTTTTCCACACCTGTACAAAAAACACTTCTTGGAGCACCAGAGTTCGGCAAACTTGAATGTTTGAGAACAATATCACTTCTGCTTTAAGCTCCTGCAACGTCAAACACAGCTCTACAGACAATGCTGAAAAACAAATTGTATTTTATAAATGGATTTAATAAAAAAATCTTAACATCAAATTAGCAGACACACTTAAAACCCAAAGACTGAAGGTTAAAACACCACAGGCAGAAAATGAGAATATCTTTTTCACACTTTTAACTAACTTCAACAGTGACTAAAGACATCCATAATTTTTTAAAACGTGACTAAAGGAGATATTAGGTATCTCTCTTCGGGGATTTGTTACTGACATTTTCATGAGAGCCACTAACAAATACACCATTCATATAATGGGAAACAGGTGTCTAGTCTTCCAACATAGTTTTCTTTTTCAATTTCAAACCATGGGCTTTGAAATGATGCAATAGTGTGCTTCATATGAAGAAGAGATGGTGAGGAAATGAACTGACTTTTGCAAATCCAGTATCATAATAAGTGATAATTACATAGCAGTAATTCTTTAGCTTTGTAAGACACATTCAGTTTGCTATTTAAGCACCAATTCTGTTACTGAGAAGTCTTACAGCTTTTCAGACCTGGTTTAGAAAGAAATTTCGTCAAATCTTCAAGAGAAGATTTTGAAATAATTTTGCCCTTAAACAAAATATATTATTGTTCTCCCTTACCCTAAATTTTCTTTGCATTTTCTATATTTTCCTGTCCTGTATGCAATTCTTTGGATTGCTGAAGCAAAAATTATCAAAGGAAGGGAGGAAACTAGTCGCAATTTTTCAGCTTTATATTATTAACAACTTAAGATTCTGTCTTAGGAAGCACAACTGTCTTTTTAGTCCGATTTTTTTTCTGATTGCCAGCAAAACCAGTTACCATTGCTCCAAAACAGTGGGGCAATGATGTTATGATATAAATGCTTGTATCAAGCATAATAAAGCTTTCAGGATCAAAGTCTTGTGATAGTAATTTGAACAGGTACTTATGAATTATAAATGACTAACAATATCACTAGGTTAATGGACCCCATAATCCAGGACACCTAGGAGTATGAAAATACCCCTCAAAAAAATCCTAAGTTAAGAAAAAAGGAAAGAAAAAAGAAAATAAAAAATGCAACTCCAGACTATCACTACCATATTCAGCAGTTCGAGTTTTCCTAGTGTACAGTAATTTCAAGTCGTCCAATGGTATAAAAATTGGAGCAGTTACAGACATGTGAGGCCAAAAAACTAATTCTGAAGTGACCTATAGATTCCAGAGGAGAAGCAGTTGGAATCAATGAAGGCAAGTTTGGTACCAGTAAACTAAGCTCTATTGACAAGGACAGAAAACAGAAATGGAAAAGATGTGAGAAGGGAAGAATGATAATCAGCAAGCAGTCTAGCTACACCCATTAAATAAACCAGTTTCATCTTGTTTCATCAGTGTTGCATCCAAACTGCTCTTTCACGTAACAGAAGACAGAAACTACTCCAGAGGCTGCAAAGAAAATAGTTTAAGAGAGAAAATTAAATATTAATAATAACAACAACAACAATAGTTCTCAGAGCAAGGGAAGTACTTCATAAAATGCACTTACTGCCCAGTTGCAAGTTTTAAAGGTTAGCCATGCTCAGTATTATGTAATGAGTGAAACATCTGCAGCCTTGGAAACATTCTTTGTTAAAGAACTCTTTCTGTAATTGGAAACTCCATTGGAACAAAGCCAAATATAGTAGCCTGAAACAAAAATAAAACAGTGAAGAAAAAGTCAAGCGACAATAGTCCAGTGGTTAAGTGCCTTCTGGGAGCCCTAACCTCCTGGATTGCTTTTCACAGTTTTTTTTTATGCCCTTTCTTGGGTGGAGTGAGGCTGGACTATGTTTTGGTTTTGAGAGGTCAAAGGAGAGAAGAGAAGATGTTATGTTTCAAACTCATCTGAGAGGTTACTCAAAGTAAGCTGTAAGAGTTTGAGATACTCTCTTTCTTGTTGCTCTCTCTACTAAGCATTGCAATAGTTAAGCATTAGTATTAAAATTACTTTGCCAGCATCTCCAGGGACAGAGATTTGCCAGATCACAGAATCATGCTTTGATTTCATTTTTGTTAGCTGCCTACAATACAATCAGCTATATGCAGCTTGAAATTGTTTCCTAAAGGCTCTACAGATCCAGAGTGGAAAACCCATTCACTAGTTTTGAGGAACATGATTTTCCTAATTTTTATCTTTTGGGAAAAAAAAACCCAAAACACTGCAGGAAGATGTCATTCTTCTCTGTACATCTCTCCATTGATAACTTTATCACATCAAGCATGGGCTGCTTCTGCAACACTTCCAGAGCCTCACAGCCTATCCCCACTCCACTGAACACCTTTCCTGGCTAACAAGAGGATGGATGCCACTTCTGGTTGGCCTATGACACCAGCTTCAAATCACTCGGTTTCATGTCAGCATTTTCTTTCTTTCTCAGCTGCTTTTCAAGCTTGGCAGGAGCTTATTAACACTTCAGAAGTCTGTCTTTTAACCCTCTTGCCAACTCCTCATTAAGAAACTCTCCTTTGCCAAGATGGCTTAAAAAAGTCCAAACCACATGCCTGACAGCAGTTAGAATATTCATCCTTTTGGTCTTACGCTGCAGCAGCAAGAATCTTACAGCCATAACTGCCTTTTTGCTCTTTATGTTGCACCAGGCATACCACAACCTTGATCTCCAGCACATTTTTGCAGTGAGGGTTTGCATTAGCACATCTGCAGCAAATGCGGAAGAAGTTTAGTCTGGGCCTCTGAGCAACCCCCCTATTTCACTCACTTTGCAGGTCACATCGCAATGAAGTTCCTACAAACATAAATCACACATAAAAAGCTTAGGCAGGAGTATGGTTCCTGAAAACTTATGCCCTCAACTTTCATAAATGCTTTCTGTATCATCAAATGTTTTAGCAAAATTTTCTAAAGACAAGGTCTTTGCTTAGTATCTAAGCCACTCTTCTCATTCCTAGATAATGGCCAACAGAGAAATGGATCACAGCAACCTAAGAAAGTGCAGTAACTGTCAGTGATTGCCTCCCATGTCTCTTCTAATTTATTTTAATGAATATTCACAAGAGGACACATGCAACCACTCTTCAGTCTAGTCACAACTCTGAATGCCGGAACAAAATGGACCAAAGCCAACAAAGGATAGTAAAGCTACCTTAACATTAAAAGTACAGAAATGGAAAAGCATTCACAAATAAAAGTCAATGTGGACTGTGTATCTCTTTATTATGACTACAAGTCTTGCTCTAGAGAAAACATAAAAATATTGCTTGAGTTTATACTGACAAAGTTAATTTTTATCCACAGAGAAGAAAAATTTTGTCATTCTGTGAACAGCCTAAATTGTGTTTTGTTTCTTTTCTGTTAAAATTTTCAGTCACTTCTGAGACAATTAGAACATCTGATTTTTACACAGGAAGTCATAATAAAACCAAGAAATCTCTTCTCCCTCTGAATTCTCCAATAAGGGTAGAGAATCTTACATTTCCACCTCTTAAAAAGCCCTTGGTTATCAACCTTGCTTCTTGCTGTGTTCACTTACATTCCTGAATATATATCTTCAGCAGAACTGAGTATCTGAATCCATTAAAACCCATATATCAGTCTTCTGAATGCAAGTCAAATGTAAGATCATTAGAACACTAAAATGATGTTGTGCACTGTATGAACTTTTGAAAAAATAACCATGAAAGATATTAGGAAAGTACTACTTACATAGACAAATGTATCAATAAATATTTTGCTCAAACACTAAAAAAAGCTGTCAAAGCAAACCTAAGATTCTCTGTCATGAAGCCTTATCACTCCTCAGATGGCAAGTAAACATGAAGTTTGACATTACACATGTTTTGATCCTTCTCATAATATCATCATCTAACACTCAAAATATCTATACTGTATTACTCAAGACACTGGTGGAGTTCTCGGACAAAACACGGGAAACTTGATTTTCTGGGATGAACTACAGAGATTTTAAACAATAAAAGAACTGCTTAAGTCTGATCATCACTAAGAGCACACCTGCTTAGTTACAATACAAAGAGAAGGAAGGAAGAAGTTAGCTTTTTTAAAAATTTCAGTTAACATTACTAGCAGCCTCCAACCTACTTGCCTAAAAATTTGGAGAAATACTCCTTCAGAGAGCCTAAAGCTTACCTGTGGGAGGAGTCTGAAAGCAAATTTAAGCATTAAGTCATATTTTCTTGTCTGCAAAGCAATGCAAAAAGCAATGTTGACTTACCGTTCTATTTTGTTGCACCCTTCGTGTTACTGTTACCCTTTATTATTTGCAAAATCCATTTCTGTCATAATTTAACACATGTATTTGTCTTTCTATTTAACATACTCTTAATCCATGTTTTTATGTAATTTTTTAAATACATGTTTTTATTGATTTAGTAATACATTAGAAATGAAAAATCTGGTTTCCTAAAGCGGGCTATGACTACTCTGCATCGAATTCACAATTCTTAGCTCTCCTATTCCCAATTTAACCATCTAGGAATGGATTAACTCCATTCACTTAGAGGACTGATCTCAGCTTTTTCTAAATTGTTTGGAAATTCAAACAGACATACTTTCCAAAGTTTTTTTCCCACACAATTTATACACCAGCACGGTCCAAATGCTCAGTTGCTGTAGCACACACAAAACATTTGAGAGCCCTACATTCATTTCTCTGCATAGAGTGAATTTGAATTCACAGTTTCTCCCCTTGCAAAAAAAAAAAAAAAAAGCATACCAGCCCTCACAATCTCACAACCTGCTCCCAAGTATATGGCAGCGGAACATCCTCATTGTTCTCCACCAATATTGCTCCATTGTACACTTTAACATACTATTAGCTCTGGCAAGAGGTAGGTGGAACGATAGTTACATAGTCAGAGGATTTACCCGAGAGGTGGACTACCAGCATTTCAGTCCCTGCTGAAAAGAAAGGGTATCACACAACCCTACACAGCACAGTTTTAATGCTTTACACTTTTTTTTTCCTTCTTCCTCTGTCACTTTTTAACAGGTGTATGGTAGCATCAATACTCCACACAGACAAAAAGAGTAGGAATACAAGCGCAGTGATATGAGATAATTTTGCACTTACCAACCTGGACAACCCAAATGCAAAGTATTTCAACTCAGACATTCAATCTAGCAAGCGTAACAGTTAGGGATGAGATTTTTTAAAAAGGTACAAGAGACAGTTAGGCACTTGAGGCTCAAAGCAGTTTCCCTTCTCAGATTTGTGCATCATCTGGCTATTAATATAGGTAGGAAAACAGTTTAAAATTAGAGGAGTGACTTATTAAATAAGACCTTTTTTCCCTAGCAGAATCAGTTAGATCAAAGAGACTAAGGAGAGGTTTTGAGATGAACAGTGCATACACTGTATATCTGAATCTCACAGAAGAAAAGCTGTAAATGTCTTTGTGCAAGATTTGCTCCGTTTTCTTTAAAATAAACTGAAAAGTCACATTAGTCATTACATTCACAGTAAATGACTCATCATAACCCAAAGGAACTTAAGGCTTTCACAAGTAATTGTCTTACAAGAAGACGCCTACAGAAAAAGTTCAAAGCAGAAATGCAACAAAGTATATACATCAGAGTTTGAAATGACGCCGCCTTTTTAAGAAAGCATGGGTTACATACCGTGCCTTTTTACACAGGTAAACCTTCTACTTGGTCTACCCAATCCTGAACAACAATCCTTCTTTTATTATGCATAACGTAGGTTTGGTTTATTCCTATAAAAAAAAAGTGCCAGCATAGATAGCCAGGAGTGCAAAAAGAACTCTGCTCTTCAGAGACGTGCAGGTTCTCTGGTATGAGACCCTGTGTAAGGAAACCGCCATCAGCAAAGCCAATTTTTCATTTGCAAAGTGTGTTCTGCTTATGACTTGTGATTCTCTTGTACCAGAACATCTTCAAGTTCACGTACATAGTTTATTAGCACTGGAAAACTTTAGTGATATGCTTATACTCTATGCACGTAACAAAACATAAGCAGTTCCAAACAGGCAGAGTTACTACTTAAAGCCTAAGGTATAACTAAAAGCAAGAAAAAAAAAAAAGAAAAAAGCTAAGTAAGGATGCACCCCCAAGGTTATGCAAGAACTTAAGGTTAAAATAAATTCAGGTCTTTCACTGATGATTCTAACTGCAAGAATTCACTTTGAGTCAAGCAAACATTGTACAGGAGCCATGTAGGCTTGCTTTCTCTGGTTTCATCACAACTTTGAGAAAACATTAACATGTTTATGCAGCTAGGAGTTTTCTCTTTTATGTCTTGTTTATCCTTTAATATTCAGAACTGAAAACAAACCTAGATGTGACCAATAAGAGGCATATTGCTCCCATTCATGAACAAACCACATCTATACATCGTAGTGATTCACGACTTAGAAAGCTTACAAGAAAATGACTTGTACTCTTCCTCCTCCTGCCAAATCCAGATTTTATTTGTAGATGTTCATGGGTCCTATTCAGAAAACTAAACCTCACATGGTTAGTTTTCCTAGGTTCCTTCTGCAGGAAGTGGAAGAGGAGCTTCAAATTATAATTGAGGGCACCTAAAGTAGGCTTCATTGGGAACTACCTCCTAAAAATTAAGTGGTAGATAACAGGGGAAGAAGGGAGCCAAGAAAGATGGGTCTCCCTAAGCTAAAATTAACTTCTGTCAATATACCTCTTCAGTCACGTTTGGTGGTTTCAGAAGCTTAACAAGTACAAGACACATATATTTACATATATTAAAAATTTCTCAGGCTATCCACATCCTCAAAAGTACTTCCTGTGACAAACATACAGTTTATTTTTTATGATTTGTTTTTACATCCAGTTGGCGGCCGGTCACTAGTGG
>NW_010289094.1:0-6257 GCF_000700745.2 Antrostomus carolinensis | reverse complement strand
CAGGTAGATGACATCAGTTGCTTTACCCTTAGATTCTCTAAGCTTCAATAACCCAATGGCTAAGAAACTCAAAAGTGACATGTCTAGTTAGGTTTAGTAGGGACCTTAAAGATCATCTATTTCCAATCCCTCTGCCATGGCAGAGACACCCACTAAACCAGATTCTTCAAAGCCTCATCCAACCTGACCCTGAACACTTCCAGGGAGGAGGCATCCACAGTTTCTCTGGGCAACCAGTTCCAGTATCTGACCACCCTCACAGTCAATAATTTCTTCCTAATATCTAATCTAAACCTCCCCTCTTTCAGTTTAAACCTGTTTCCCCTTGTCTTGTCATTAGTTGCCCTTATGAAAAGTCCCTCCCCAGCTTTCTTGTAGGCCCCCTTCAGGTATTGGAAGGCCGATATAAGATCTCCCTGGAGCCTTCTCTTTTTCAGACTGAACAGCCCCAACTCTTTCAGCCTGTCTTCATTGGAGAGGTGCTCCAGCCCTCCGATCATCCTGGTGGCCCTTCTCTGGACTTGTTCCAACTGGTCCATGTCTTTCTTATGTTGGGGGCTCCAGAACTGGATGCAGTACTCCAGGTGGGGCCTTACAAGAGCGGAGTAGAGGGGCAGATTCACCTCCCTTGACCTGCTGGACACACTTCTCTTGATGCAGCCCAGGATACGGTTGGCCTTCTGGGCTGCAAGCGCACATTGTCTGCTCGTGTTCAGCTTCTCACTCACCACTATAAATATATTGAGTTACTGTTCTGAATTTCTTTTTCAAATTCAGTCCACTATAACAATAATATGAGTTCTCTTCCATTCTTAAATACATTCACCAAACTATTACATAATGGACCTTGTGTGAAATTTTAATTCTTGTATTTACTACTGACTATCTTTTGAAAGGTACTTAGCAGCCTAAACAAGCAGGATGTGTCTAGAAAGATTTTTGAAAGCACTTAGATTTAAAAAAAAAAAAAGAAAAATAGAAAAAAAAACATTTTAAAAGGATGATAGATATTTCTATTAAAAAATTCAGTAGGCATTGACCTCTTTATACTTTGAATGAGTATCACCTCGTGCTTGGTACTGTGAATTTAAGTGGAAATTAAGTTCTCAGTAGGAGACCATAACTGTTACTGCAGGGTATGAATTTTAACACAATAAAGTGATATAGTTTGATAAATATCTAGTTATACCTAAACCATCATTCTATTTCATACTCTTTTACTGTGTACCACAGACTTGCTTCAATATAGAAACTACTGTCTGCTTCCAAAGAACAGCAGGGAAATCCCATGAAAACTGCAATTATAATAACTACAAAGAACTAAAATAGCTCTTGGGCACTTTTTATTATTGTTGTTTTCAGTTGTCAAAGGGAAAAAAAATGAACAAAGAAAAAGAAAGATGTGCTCCCAGCACTCGGGAAAGCATTTAAAAGGATCTTGTAAACAAGCTGGCAACAATTCATTCAGGGTTATACATTTATCAGAAAAAGAAAAAAAAAAAAAAAGAGAAGGAAAAAAAAAATGAAGCAATGCAATAAGAGGTCTCCAGTTGAGAATATCCTGTGGGGACTGCAAAATGACTTGTAGCCATAAAACTGTACTATGATTAACTAACGGCAGCTGAAAAGACATGTTTAGAGGTGGCAGAAAAGTAGTTACTCTCTTATTAACAACCGTAATGTCACCTGAAGAGAGAACATGTTTCTCTTGTCATTAAAAATCCCAGAACTACTGGATTTTTTCATGTTAAATAAGTCTGATGAATTTTCTTTTCACAGACTCTACCAGTTGAAAATTACTAGAAACAATGAGATGGACAATTAAAAACCTATTTTGGCCCCTTTATCTGGGCAGTAATCTCCCACAAAACCTGAGGCTATTTAGTAATTTTTACACAAACCACTAACAGCCATTGGTTAGTCATTTTTACACAGACTACTAACAGCCTACACTAACAGCCATTGCTCACTACTGTACTGAGCCAGTTTTATGGAATCATAGAATCATAGAATGGTTTGGGTTGGAAGGGACCTTAAAGATCATCTAGTTCCAACCCCCCTACCATCAGCAGGGACACCTTCCACTAGACCAGGTTGCTCAAAGCCTCATCCAACCTGGCCTTAAACACTTCCAGGGAGGGGGCATCCACAACTTCCTTTAATATAGTCCTGAAAGGTTAAAGTTTTCCTATCAGTCCTTTCAGATATGCAATCTCCTCTCTGGACCCAAAATGTCAAAGTGTGGAGACACAGACGTGACATTTTAAATGGTCTTTTTAGAAAAGGCTTATTAGCAAAGAGGTCCTACATCCCAAGCGAGACAGGCAGAGCAGCATTTCATTGAAGCTATAGCCACTGCACCAAAAAAAATTAGTTGGTCAGTGCAGCATCAGGCAGGACAGAGGATTAAGAGGCTGCTCTCTCTAATCTGTTGCTACTATTGACACTGAATGGTTGATTTGCCTTGATACCGTTGAACACCTGCAACTGGAGGGACAAACTTTTGGGATAGACTCAGAGGAACTTTTGCCATGGAGAATTTTTCTGTCTTTTTCTCAGTGATGGTGAAGTGTGTTTGTAATTTACCAAGTCAGATGGATTTTCCAGGGAAAGCAGGAAAATTTTAGTTTAAACCCAAATGAGAACAAGAGGTATGGTTCTTTCCCTCAAAATCATTACCAGATTAGAAACTCTTCTGCAAGATATGCTTGCCTCCTCCATTAAGAAGTATGCCCTCCTCACCTCTTCACAGGTTATGGCCTTTTCCAGGCTCTCTGCTGCTGGGGGAGCTCCCACCACCACCATCATCTCCATCTGGCCAGCCTAGCTCCAGGGAGAGCATCCTGCCCTCAGGCTCCACCACTGATTGAATCCCTCCAGTGATCACTTCCAACAACTTCTCCCTCAAACTCTTTCTAGTTGATGCTTGCAAAACCTTTTTCAGACCTTGTGTTTCACCCAGGCTCCTTCAAAACCGTCAGTGTGACCCCTGTGCAAGCTAGTCAGTGTCTGCTAGATGCTCCATTATAGTAAGTCGTGTAACTGTTTATTACATAATGCATCAGGCAAAATAGACTCCAGCTGTCTAACAGAACCAATAACTTTGTATCACCACATGAATAACAACCCTGGTTTTGCCAGTGATAAGTAAAAGCCTAGCATATATTTATCACTATACTTTTAATCAATATCAGCAGTGAACCAAACGATTATCTTCTTTTAGCACCTTCTCTGTTCTCATTCAGTGAAATCTAGTGGAAGTTTGATTTACATAGACCAAACTGAAAGACACTTCAAGGATTTCATCTACCACATCTGAGATCTTTAAAATTAACATATTTACATACATCCCAATTAAAGAATTTTGACTTCCTCACAGTCAGAATTAATTCAATGCCAGTAAGTATGTGATTCAGCATAAAGAAAAGGAACAAATAATCTGAGAAATTATCACTTTTTCCACGTAATCTTTACAGGAACTGCATTTAAACTAAGAGTTGAATCACTTTCTACATTCCTTCCCCTAATTCTTAAGTAATTCAGGGACTCAGTTGGCACAAGAAACCTAGAGACACACAATTCATTTTGAATGATGGCACCTTCTTACCTCAGCATAGCTCATTATTTAATACTATCAAAACATCAAGCTTAATTACATCTGAGTAGCTAAAAATAAATAACATAGGTTTGGTTTTTTTTTTCTCTTTCAATTATTTCTGTTAAGGGCCCCTGCCTTTTCAAGCATGTACACGTATTTGATGAACAATGTAGTTTCTCTGACCATGCCTATACCCTCATTTAGTTATATTTATACTTTATATCAACTGGAAAATAAATGAGATTGAACCTACTTTTGAAACCCTGCATGTGAACATTGCAGTTATCTGAATGGTTAGCAAACTTCCTTATAAATAGCTGGCAACCTTACTTTGACAGGATAGAGAAAATATAAGCTTGCCAAGGCAAAGGTTTTGCTACTGTTTATTCAATGCAATTAACAGAAGTGAGAGACATTGTCACACTACGGGATGCAATAATTACAAATACTTTCGACTGGGAGATCTTTCTGTTGGACAACTCAGGTTCCACTAACAAACTCTAGAGTGTGTCTGAGCCAACTTTAATAATTTAAAGCTGTCTGGACTAAGACAGGAGTCTTGTTTTTGTCTACAGCCAGAAGAGGAAAGAAAAATCAGCCACCTCCAGGGTGGCACCAGGGTAAGTCAAATCACTGTAATGTGAGTGTCTGAGAGATGTGTAATGATTGTGGCAGTGTAGAGAGTAGCTGGAGCAGCCCACCTCTCTTTAGCAACTACAGAAAGAACTACAGGACCACATTAGATTAGACCTCTGTATTTTACATCACTCAGAGTGGGTGAGATATACTCTTATTTTAAGAATATAGCAGCCCACCTCTCTTTAGCAACTACAGAAAGAGCTACAGGACCACATTAGATTAGACCTCTGTCTTTTACATCACTCAGAGTGAGTGAGATATACTCTTATTTTAAGAATATAACCTGCATATGCACAGCCTAAGCAAGATTTCTTCTTCAGAATAGTGTTCTTCCTCCTCCGTTGTCCAGATCTGGAAACAGGAAAAAGGGAAAAGGAGTATATCGTTTTCATACGGTCTCTGATCACCTCAACACAGTTATTCTGGCCTATGAATAAATAGCTAGAAGAAAGGGACACCACTTTATTAATGGATGTTTTCTTGGACCTCATTCAGTTGAACAAGATCAAACAGAGGGCCTCATTCTTCCTTTCACAGACTCACAGAATCACAGAATGGTTGGGGTTGGAAGGTACCTCTGGAGATATCTAGTCCAACCCCTCTGCCAAAGCAGGTTCACCTAGAGCAAGTTGCACAGGGCTGAATCCAGGCAGGTTTTCAGTGTCTCCAGAGAAGGATACTCCACAGACTCTCTGGGCAGCCTGTTCCAGTGCTCTGGCACCCTTACCATAAAGTCTTTCCTCATGTTTAACTGGAACCTCCTGTGTTCCAGCTTGAGCCCATTGCCCCTTGTCCTGTCGCTGGCCACCACTGAAAAAGAGTCTGGTCTCATTCTCTTGACACCCGCCCTTTAGATATTTATAAACATTAATGAGGTCCCCTCTCAGTCTTCTCTTCTCCGGGCTAAACAGACCCAGCTCTTCCAGTCTTTCCTCATAAGAAAGATGCTGCAGCCCCTTAATCATCTTTGTGGCCCTCCACTGGACTCTCTCCAGAAGTTCCCGGTCTCTCTTGAACTGGGGAACTCTTTCTCCCCATGAAGAGTGAAAGAGGGTGAGAACACTCCGAAATTAGAAGTCTTGATTCTGTATCTGGCCTATAAGATACAAATTACCTTTTTAGAGTCCGTTAGCATTCACAGAAGAGCACAACCTTTAAGATTTACTGTACTGTCCTTTGCTTTGATCCTCAGTAGGAAACTACTTAGCCAAACTATTTTGAAAAACAAGAGAAAGCACTGAGTTTTGTCTTAAGGTGTAAGAGAGTGGTGACAATTTGTGACAGGGGACAGTGCCATGTGTAGGTTCCTGTAGTCCATATTAAAAACTGTTACATGACTACTGACATCCTACGGAGTCTAGAGAACTATGCTAAACTAAATTTCCAATTTTTACACCATTAAAGTTAACTGAGATAAATCTCACCCTAGAAACAAATTGACTATTACACTGCTGAGTGTTTTTCACTATTTTGTGGTACAAATTGTCACTTTCCTTACTGAATCCTAGCTGACATATGCAAGCAGATATCAGATGTCAAAGAGCATGTAGGTAAACAGAAGGTGATCATGCTTTTTCTTGAAAGCTTAGGCAAGTCTGGAAGCACATTTATGACAGTGTAGCTGACAACGCTGCTTAATTTATCCTCAAACATTTTTGTACAGTAGAATATAAATGAGCCCCTGCCAGACAAATATTTGCAAAAAAATATTCATATTGCTTCCTTGTCAGCCAAAAGAGAGATTACTAAATTTTTGAAATCAGGCAAAAATCCCACTCATAACTCTTGGCTGGAAAATACGTATCGGTTTGCTCCACTGAAAAAGCCTTGCTGTCAAATCAGAACATGGATACTGTGTTCAGTTTTGGACTCTTCACTACAAGAAGGTAGTGCTGGAGCATGTCCAGAGAAGGGTAATGAAGCTGGTGGAGGGTCTGGAGTACAAGTCTGAGGAGCATCTGAGAGAACTGGGGTTTAACCTGGAGAAAGGAAGCTCAGGGGAGACCTTATCGCTCTCTAC
>NW_010289093.1:14486-14686 GCF_000700745.2 Antrostomus carolinensis | reverse complement strand
CTTACCTTCCAACACTCTAGTCCATGGGATAACCCCGATTAGAGGTTGAAGTTGGCTATCCTAAAGTCCAGGGTTGGAACCCTACTTATGGGCTTACATCTCCCACATCAGATCCTGAACTACATCTCATAGTCACTGCAACCCAGGCTGCCCCCAACCTTCACATCCCCAACCAGCCCTTCCTTGTTAGTAAGAACAAG
>NW_010289093.1:0-14186 GCF_000700745.2 Antrostomus carolinensis | reverse complement strand
GGAGCTGGATACATTCTAGTTGCTCTCTCACATAAAGGGCAACCCCACCACCCCATTTCCTAAAGAGAACGTACCCATCCATGACAGTGTTTCAATCACACAAGCTGTCCCACTGTGTCTCCATGATCGCAATGAGATCATGGTGCTGCGACCGCATGCAGGTCTCTAGTTCCTCCTGTTTATTCCCCATGCTGTGAGCATTGGTATACAGAGGAGAAGGGAGTGGAGCATCCTGGTATCCCCAAGGAGGTACAAGAGGACCTCCTGCAGTTGTGCACACCCTTGAGCTGATGGACCCTCTGGCTTCAGTCATGGGAGGCAGCTAAGGCAGACCTGTCACTCTGACAGCTGGCCTGTCCCATTCCCCAGTCTACTGCAATGGCTTCAGCATTGCTGCTTTCGACCCCACCCCCAGGCCATTTGGTTTAAAGCCCACTTTACTAGGTCAGCCAGCTGGCTGCCAAAGATTGTCCTGCCTCTTCTGGACAGGTGGGTCCCATCCCTCCCTAATAAATTATAATCTAAATAGGAAGTTCCATTATCATAAAAAACAAAACCCTTGCTGACACCAGGGACGTAGCCAGGAGTTTATGTGCATTATGCATTTATTTCTGGCTTCCCACTTTCCTCCAATAGGCAGAACAGAGGAAAAAATAACTTGGGCATCGATTTTTTTCACTTGCCTACCCAGGGCTTTATAGTCTTCCTTGATTCTTCCCATGTTGTGCCTTGTCGCATCATTGGTGCCCACATGAAAGATCAGCAGCGGATAGTGTTCTGTTTCTTTGACTAGTTGTGGCACCCTCACAGCAACGTCCCAGATCTTGGCTCTGGGAAGGCAGCAGACCTCTTGAGACCCCCTGTCAGGTGGCAGAGGGGACCCTCTGTGCCCTTTAACAGGGAGTCCCCCACTACAAGCACCTGGCGTTTCTTATTTTTAATATCCACTGCAGGCTGCTGGTGCAGTTACTTCTTGCAGATATTGCTCCTGTGTGTTGAGGGGTTCAATATATGCAAGAACTTCAAACCTGGTTTTGGTGGTGATGGTGGTGGGTGGGGTCTGAAGAGGAGCCCTGCTTTTCCAGCCCTTGCGCTTTGTCAACGTCCCACCCTAACTGTCCAATTCGTGTCCAATTCCTTCTTGCTTCTTTCTCTTGATCAACAACCTTGTTCCTGTTTCTTTGGTGATCATGACAAGTTTCTTTCTTAACATATTCTGCCTCCACAGGGTCTCCCAACTCTACCTCCTAGAGGCAAGGTTTCTAGAAAAACCTTCCTTCAGTGCAACCAAAACTCCAGGTTCCGTTGCTCCACAGCAACCAAGTCTACTATCAATTTTCAGAGATCTTCAGCCTCCTTCACTCCAATTAATACAAATACTACCACTGAAGTAATCTTCCTTCCCCTTGCTCCAAGTCATATTCTCCACAAAAAACGTCCCTTTTCCCCACTTTCTACATTTGACACCATTATAATGCCATTCATATCTCTGACCTTTTTCCATTCTTCACACTTCTGCTTCCAAAAGCTGCAAATCCTCCTCTGCCACTGTCCTTTCTGCTTGGAAAGAACTCTTCTAGAGATCAAGTAATTTTTTTTTTTCTTTCTTTTCCAAGACCTTAAAGTGAAAGACAAATTATTGGGCACTTTCCCTTCTCTAAGCTGTTCAGCATTACAGATTAGACACTATTCAGAATGGGGAAGGTGGTTTACCCTACACCATGCAAATATGTACAGAAGATAAATGTTCTACAAGCATATTTTTGCTGTAGGATTGATATTACTTCCAAGTTTCTTTGACCTTTGCAATATATCCAGAAATATTAAGGCAATAACATTGAGAATTTCATATTATTTAGTTGCATTAAAAATTTATCCCCCCCATCCTCCATTTATTTAAAAAGGGAAGAAATGAAGCACCTTCTTGATTTGACACAGAAATACAGGTCAGAGTACATGAATCACAGGACTTCAAATCTAGAAGACACTGTAAGAAACTACTTGAACACACTTCTGGTCATTTACCAGTAGTGAACAGTCTATAATTTAGACCACAGTAAAACATAGTTTCCACTCATTCTCTGCTATAATAAAACCCATGCCTTTTTTAAAGCACGGCTCCTGATGCAGTTTTTAGGGAACACAGAACATGGAGGCTTTCCTTCCCTGGCTGCAGGGTAGACCCTTTGTGCATTTTCCTGTCTAGGTTACCTGTGCATTCAAGACAGAGAAACGGAAACCAACACAAAGGACTATTCAGCATCTTAGCCAGAAATCCTAGTGGAAAAGAGAAGTGTAATCCTAACTTTAGGAGTGCTCTTCCTCCACTGATGATGTTAAGGAAACCTGGAGAACTTCAGCAATTCTGTGTATTTGTAGCAGATCTGCTAGCCATCATCGCTCTGAGCAGACAGGGTCATGTCTAAAACAACTTAATGGACTACCATGGTGAAAACACTGGCTCTGAACAATAAACACTTGCTAGCAATTAAAGTCAAATATTGGGAAGAGAGTGTGTCATGGGCTTCCCAGCAATGTCTCTTCCACTTCTGTTCATATATTTTAACTGCAAAGCCCAGAAAGCTCATACAAGCATCTGTAATGCCCAAGGATATGGAGAGATGACTGCAATCTGTCTTCTGTTTCCAGTGAGTGAAGATCAGCTTCCACTTAAAGCTGTTCTCATCGGAGTGCTGGCAATTTCTGTATGTCCTTCTGTGAAGCATTCGGCGACCCACAACCAGAGACCAAATTCTAGGTCTTCACTGAAGTATAAAGATGTCACGGCTGGTTGCTTTAGTTTTTTAGGTTTACTCTGAGAGTATGGGTGAAGTTCATAAGCTGTGAACTCAATTAAGGAAATTATCCACACGATTTGGATAACTTACTTCAAGAAACCTGAAGTAATGTCAATCCAAAACTAAAGCATGAGGGTTGTTAGTCACTTGAGACTCTGGAAAAACAAACTCATGACCATTCATCCAGTGTGAACGCAGAGAATAGGATGGAGGGATAATACTGAAGGATCTTTATAGAGGTCTATGTGCTGGATATTCCTTTGTCTAGGGTTAAAGGCAAACAACAAAAAAAATCTCAGGATAAACAATTGCGTGTCTGTGTTTGACACAGACCTGAAACTCTCAACATTATCAAGAGGCAAAAAGAGGGAGAGAGTCCCCTGTGCGTAGCACGGCCAGGTACTTGCACGGTGTTCATTATCCTTCAGAGTGACACACACTGTCTTGATAAAGCCTATCAGTCCATAAAGTGGAACAAGGAAGTTTATTCAGAACAAACCTCAGAAAAACAGCTTCCACTATATAGCCTTGGAAAAATGAAATAACCCACATTATTTAGTACATATTATATTGTACCATGTCATGTCAGCTATTTTTCTTAAATAACATATAAAAGCACACACATTAAAACACATTTCCGTCTTTAGTTTACATAATCAGAACACATTTTACTTTCCTGGGAAAGAATTGCTCATTTATTTTTCAGCTTCTCTACACTGGGAATGGCTGCCTCACAACTTCACAGCCAAATCACCCTATGAAATCTGTTTTGTGCCACTAAAACACAGGAGAGCTGAAAGAAGATTAAAAAGGAATGGCAATTAGCAATTACCCAGGAGCAATTACTCCTTCCAGTCACTCTTCCAGGACACAGGAGCTGCTGAGCCAGCTAATGAAACTCATAATCTATAACCACCCTGTTGGCCTGTCTCAACAGGCCAAAGTTGGATAATTCACCAGAAAGTGTCAAAACCACTTTTCTCTGCTACAGCAGCTCCAGGTGTACTGCACGTCACTCCCCTTCTTCCAAAAACCACTCATTGCTTCTGTGCAAGTGTCCTGAGAAGACATGAAAGGAATGACAGCATCTTAAACTTACAGTCTTGAGCGCGCTTCCAAGCGATGTGGGTCAACCTCTGGTTTCAACCTATCACCACTGCTACTGCCAGCAGCATCTCCAGAGGAGCTGTTGCCAGCTGCACTCAACCATCTTCCTGGTGCCACTACCAAGGAGTGAACAGGGTTTTTTCAAAAACAGATTTTTTTTACTGTTTACATCAACAGTAAAACTGTATCCTATCAGAGAGCTACAAAACAGCAGATGAAAACTTTTGTTGCAGCCAGCCCTGACAAGCAAATCTCCCTTAAAAATAAAGCAGAGATTTAGCCTCACTTGATTGCCTGACTTTTGCTGTTGGTGTTGTTGTGCTTTAAAACTTCCTTTTAGATTTGACAGGAGGAGGCCTCTGTCTGTCCAGAGGACACACAATCAAGCATTTTCCACATCCTTCTTCTTATCTGGATCAAACCCAGAATGGTTGCAATGGAAGTAAGGTTTCTTGTTTCCCCAGATATCTTGCAAGTCTGTTCTCTTGATAGGCAATCATAAAGGACTTCCAAAAGACACACAATAAAGAGTAGATCTGCCTACAAACATTCTCTACAAGAAGATGGAGAAGAGCCACAGTAGTTTTTCTTTCATGAGCAGTCAGAAAAAATGAAGGAAGGAATTTCCACCATGTCTCTGTGGTATAAAACAGCAGATCGTATTCCACCTTCATCCCCAAAACTTTCAGACTACAGCAGCATTCTTCACAGCACAGAGTCTCTTTGGTCTAACGTCAACATAGAACTCTTACCATGAGGCAGGCTATAGCTAAGCATGGCAAGAGGGACTGGGGAAAACCACACTGCTCATCTTCCTCACTAGCTTACGAGGGCCACAACATGTTCTCCTTGATTCCTCTCACACAACACTTTCAAATTAAATTTGCTTTTAGATCTACAAAACATCACAGGAGGCCCCTGCACATCCTCCTCTTTCCACTTACCTGAACAACAATGGTGAAAAAGCAACTATTGGAACTTCTGCCACTTTCTGATGCATAGAACAAGAGAAAAGCGAAGTCCCTCAAGATGGTCATGTCGCCTTGGCTTTTTTGTGGGTCAGGAGAAGGCCAATTTCTCTGTTCACACATCCTGCCCCACTGTTCCCTACCAGTAATTCAAGGTAATTCAAACCAAAATGCAGTATACAAATAGGCATCTTCAGAGGAAAAGAATCCCAAACCACACATGGTCAGTTGGCCAGATGTTTTCATTTTAACACTAAAGGTTTCATGCCATTTCTTTTTCCCCTCCTCACCTCTTCACCCCACCACAATTTACCAGCAGCAGAAGAAACAGCTAGGCTAAAAAAAGGCAAGGAAAGAACACACACACTGAGTGACACAAAGCGACAGGTAGAGGAACCCCTAACTGCAAAGTTCCAGTTATTTATCTTGTTAGGTTTTTATTTTTATTTTTCCTTAACTGAGTTCAGTGTCCATCCAACATTTAAAATCAGTCACATCCACTTAATTATTGTGAGCCTTTATTTCTAGTCAAGTAACAAAATGCATCTTCCACTGTTCAGCAGAAGGGAGCTTAAAAAAAAAGTTTTAAAAAAATGAAAAAAAATTCACAGGAGACCTGACATCACCCACTTCCCCTCCTCCTGCACTCTTCAGTTCTCATAGGGGTCCCTCTCACACAAGCCTGTTTATGCAAATGTGTGTGTAGGTGAAGTGGAAGGAGACAACACAAAAAAAACCCCCACCCTAAAACCTTGCAAACTGCCAGCTCATCTGAGGGTTCTATAAAGCAAAATGCAGCTCCAAGCAAAGGCAGTAGTTAGAAGGAAAAAGCACCTTCAGCTGCAGTGATGCAGGGAGCTGGATTGAGATCTGCCTATCAGCAGGCTTTTGAGTGGCGTTTGGAATCCCTTATGGACACAATGCTGCCTCTAGGGTGGGGAGACTTTCTTTTAAGCTGTTCTTAAAGGTTAGGAAATAAAGACAAGAGTTGTGTATGTGCTTGCAGGGCCTGGTTCCTCACCTAAGCAGAGTGCATGGACTGATTCCAGCTCTGCTATCCCATAGCTAGGACCCATTAAATTAAAGGAGAGCTTGACTGGCCTGTTTGATCACCTATGACAGTTTGCCCCACAGATTTCCTTCTCTGTCACACTGCCAAGAGAGGTACCATTGAACCCCCAACATCTCCACAGAAGTAACCCACATTTCCTCATTAATTTTACCATCAAGTATTATCCACATATTTGTTACTATGTCCTAAAGAAATTAAACGAGACATTTCTGATTTTCAGCTGTGGTCATGTAGAGTACATTGAGATTCACACATGGGCTCTTAGATAACCTCCTCTCATGGCAGGGAAGGCCAGTTAATTATCCAGGGCTAGATGAGACTAGTACTCAACGCTTCAAAGGAAGGTGCAAGAAAGCTCAGGAGTAATAATTGCTGATTGTTTACCACACCCATCTGTGGTTTACAGTCTCTAACTTTTACCCAGTCTAAATTCAAGCAACGGTTTGAGCCCTCAAAAACAGGGGTTTTTTTGCATCAGTGCCACAGAGGTCCCTGCTGAGTTACAGATTTCACAAGTAATTAAACTTTTAAAGTCAATTTCTCAGAGATTATTTCCCCTCTTAAATAGGCAGTTTCGATACAAAAAACAATAAAAGGTCAAAGGAACACTGAGGTAGTAAGTTGTAACATATGAAGAAGTAAAAGCCATCACTTTCATGAGAGAAAATACAAGACTATAAACTTACTATTACTCCTTTTGTGCAATTTAGTGTTTTGTTACACTCCCACATCCTTAGAAGTTAGGGTGAAAAAAGTTTAAAAAGTGGAAATTATGCCTCAAATATTTTGCAGCAAGAAAATCTGCAGTGGAAGTGAGGCAGAAAAAGCACATCTAAAGCATCTCTGTGCTTGGAGTAAACGGAATCCTCTACTTTTTAAGGCAGCAGTTCTCAGACTGACAGTGCTGATGTGTAGTACCCACAGCAGCAGCGTGGCTGGCACATGCAGTCACACATCTGTCACGTGAGCTGGGACACAGCACAGTGGTTGCTGCAGAACTAGGAGGTATTTGACCAAGACAGAGTGAATTTGTACTGGCTCAGAACCACTGTGGCCACAAGAGGCTGGTTCAATGGACAGAACCAGAAAGCCGGATTTACTGTACTGCTGAATTACAGCTTCAGCTGGATGCAACACCTTGCTGAAGACTCGGAGAGACGACCCACCTGAGCAGCTGCCAGTATTAAGCAGATACTGATCAGCTCAAGAATCTTCCTTATTTTGGTTACACAGCACAAGAAAACATAACCACAACACAAGCTGTGGTGCGTGCTGTGCACCTTAACTCACCTCTTTCAGTTCCTGTGCAACAGAATTAAGGCGTTCATTTTCAGACTGGGTGTTGGCAAGGACATTTCTGAGCTGCTTCAGTTCTGTCTGCAACTCCATAACCTTCTTCATGTAGTACTCTTCCTTGGTAGCTGATTCCTGAATCAAAGTCTCCTCTCTGCTCTCTCCATCTGCTGCTACCTTCTTGTGGTTGGTGTGGGCCTGCCCAAAAGCCTAGGACAGTCAGAAAACAAATCTTTTATTAGTAAACCCAGAATTTTGCAAACTTCCAAACAATGCAACCTTCTACTACACCCTTCTCTTCTGGACTCAGACCTTTAAATGCCGTCAAGCAGCCACACAGGACTTTTGAAAGTAACACGAAGCATCCAAAAATTGGTTTGTGATGCATAGGACACTTATGTAGAACCTCATATAAACCCTTGTGGGAGGGAACAACGATGTTTTGATTCAAGTTTGCTGTTAAAGCAAGACTGTTTTTTAACAAGATGACCAGACACTCTTGCATGTGCATATTCTCTACAGTTGGGTCAGACTCACTTCTGCAAAAACTGAATCACTGAAAACTGATTCAGTAGTAGCAGCCTGTTCCATGACTTACTCTTCCTGATCCAGCTATAGCAAAGAAACGTATCCCCACCCTCAGCTGCTCATTGCTGGAGATTGCGCCACTGCAGCCAGACATGAGTGAGGTTAGCAGGGCTACTCCATAACCAGGTTAAGCTGACACAGGTCATTCTAGCTGAAGTAGGTCAGCGGACGCTCACCCAACTAGCTCTGCTGCTGGCTCCTGGAGACATCATCTCTAGCAGCATGCCAGCAAAGGGACCTAAAGGCAGGTCACCAAGATCTAACCTCTTCAGCATAGTGTGCCTCTCTTTAGACCTGACATTCTCATTTTCTTTATTTCCTCCTGCTTCTTTTAGAGAGTTTTCATTTTGCTTGAAACTCTACCAGGTGATGCTCCTAGCAGCAGTGTTCTCCAACACACGAGCAAGTAGCCCATACAGACACACCAGCCCCTGGACTGCAGCATTTAAGAAACCCATTAGTGGCTTTCACAAGGGATGTTATAAAGCAAAGAGTTTCATATTTTAAGTAGGTATGCATATTTGTAACACACAGCCTAGCAGATGGACCACACACAACAAACTTAATGAAGGCAATCTTTTAACTGCTGCATGTGTGTGCACCATAATCCACCCTGAGATGGGGGCTGGAGCTTTCAGGTGCCACAGCATCTTTTGGGATGCCAGTATCCATATGGCAGGTTTTCACAGTCAACATTAATACCAGGCATTAAGCCAGGTCAAGGACAAATCAGCATCTCATAAAACTCCTTGTCTAGTCATGCTTTACATTTTCAATTAATCACCTCTTGCTAGCTCTTCAGAAATACAGTCAGTGCAGAAAAAAAATCTGCTTTGAAGAGAAGCAGATTTCAGTATTTTATTACTTCTGTGTATTAGACCAGGTGCAATAATAGTACAATAATTACTGAATATACCAGGACTGATACAGATGACTGAATGTGCTAACTCTGCCTACAGTTAAAGACACCCACATATTGCTCCTATCAGATCAAATTTTATTTCAGATAAGCAAGTCAGAGATACAGGAGATGAATATCCATTGAAGAAATTTTAGCCAGAGTCACTGAGATGACCCAGGGGAAATTAAAAATCATCATATTTCAGACAGAAAGTAAAGCACCATCTGTGCAAGTCCTTGTCAAATGAGTTTCAACAAAGCAGCTTAAAGGCCTAATACCTAAGATCTCCATAAATGATAAAGGGATAGCAAAAAACATGCAGACTTCTCAAATACACTATCTTTTTTCCATAAAGAATTAAGATCCACCTTTTCTAGACCTGCATTTATTACAAATCTCTGACACAGAGAAAGGGACCCTGGACATCCATTTGCCCAGTGAAATGGCATCATTTTCTTGGTAGCAGGATGCCAACATAGAGCACGCTGAAGCTCAGGATACTCAAAGCCACATCAGATCAGACAGACAGCAGAGTCCAAGCATGAGTCAGTCAAGAAACTCCGTAATACTGCTAAGGGAGAAATTCTTGAGAATAATGACTAATTTGCTCTTACAACTTTGGATGCAGATGCTAGGCCGTGGGTTTCTTTAACAACTGAAAAGAGCATATCATCATTTTGCAGAAGCCACTATTGACAGGGAGTATTTGAACACAGAAACTGGCACAGCGGATGAGACTGGGCTTTTTTCTTTAATCCAATATCCTTTCCTCTACAGAGGCTAATGCCAGATGCTTCAGAGAAAGGTGCAAGAAACCCCATAATCTCCCAGAGTTGGGGATTGGCTTAAGCCTTGACACAGAATGCTTAATGTTGATTTGGAAGACCTATTAACATTTATTTACCCATGTAAAATATCCCCTTATTTTTCATGGTTGTATGTATGTTTGGCCTCAATAAAATCCTACAGCAATAAATTCTGTATTTTAAATCATATTCTTACACGACACTTTTTTGTCAGTTTACAGTTTTCCCATGTTTTCATAAGAGATAACGTATTTTTGTTCAGAGACTTGAAGGTGTGTTGTTCTTCCATGATGCCCTGTCAATCACTCATTATTTTTAGATACTTCCATGACACCTCTCTACTCCCTGGTGAAGATGAGGTGAAGTTCAGTAACTTCACCTGAACTTACTGAAGTGGTGAGAGGTATGAGAGGTTTTTTCATGTTTGAGAGGTTTTTTCCATGCCAGACAGCTGGACTCCCTTTTTAGAAACTGCCTTTTATTATGGCTTGTCCCAAATGGCAAGAGTAACCCAACCAAACGGGCACTGAAGATGTCAGCTCACATAGACCCAGCTGTGGAAATCAGCTCATGGGTCACCCCTACCAAAGGACATTTCTAAACTTTGTCCCAGTTATTTCTGCACAGCAAGGCTGTTATTTGCTCTCAACCAGTAAGCTTGTGAAGTTTCAGCAGAAACCCTGCCATTAGCTTGACTGCCCAGGATCAGGAAGATGGATACAGAACTATAAGTAAATGGACTCTGACACTACACATAACACAAGAAAGCTTCTTAACAGACATGGTCATCAGGATGGGCAACCTGGAACAATAACATCTGGGTGGATTTATAAGGGAACACTTAAAAATCACCTCAGTTCTAACCAAGTTTCATTCTCTCTCTTGTACGTACTTAGAAACGACTGCTTATGTTCAAGTTACAAGCCATTTTTCAAAACTGCAACAGCCCGTGTGGAACAGGAAATTTAACTTTGACAAAATTGTGCAAAATTACAGGGCAATGCAATTATTTTCCATGGCTGCAGCCCAGGCCTGTTTTAAATCAAGCTATTAAAAGGAAAACTGACTTTTTACTGATATGCATGAAACTCAAACTTTCACATACCTGGAAGTCCAGCATCTACTCATCCACTTCTGTTTTAACATTATATAAAACACAGAAATAGAAGCCAAAGTTACTCCTCTTCCAAACCCTCTATTGCTACCTACTAAGGTACCAAAATAGAGAAGAAAGCTGTTCACAGTTATATCAGAATGATACTCTTTGGAGTATAATATCTTCACAAAATAAGTGAGTTTTGACAGCTTATTTGCACACACCTTGCTGGATGCAAGGGCTGCAAAGCATCGTGTTCTGCTGAACAGCTGCCTCAAGGAATTACAAAAAGACATCAATATTATGGGACTAGCAAGGTTCCCTTCTTCCAGATTTACCAAGGTCAGGTCAAAAGCAAAATCGAAGAGTTCATGAACCAAAATGCTATCTTGCCGTTTGCTCAGCTAGATGTGCTTGTCGGTACCTCAGAAAACACTTTACACTGCTGGACCAAAGGCACAATTAGCTTCCAACTAGCTCTTCAGAGAGCTGCATGAGAAAGATCGAAAACCCTCCTTTTGTTTTAACACTATCTGAAACTAACCAAAACCAGCCTCCATTCCAAACACACACAACCTCAAATTCTGTGTAGCCATGTATCTCTGGACCAAGTGAACACGAAACACTTCCCAGCCAGGCTGCTCGCAGTTACGTGGCGCGAGGCCAGCACACACTGAGCCCTCAGAAACACACCAAATTATTCAGATGCTGAGGATCAGTTATTGCTAATAACCTTCTGCCAAAGCTGCTGTGAAGCTGCAGATCAGCTGAAACCCTGACATGTGGTCCTCCAGCCCTCCTCCCCTAAACACACTAGGCAATGCTGCTCAAAGGCTAATTATGGCAAGGCTGAAGCCAACGGGAAATCTACCATAATGAGCTGCTGAAGGTTTACCAAAATAAGTATCATCGACCAAGGTGCTATTAAATCAACTTTTGTGTTTTCAGCATTACTTACACCATCAGACTCAAAGCAATTAGAAAACACATGCTATCATATTCTTAAATAGCTCAGAAAAATCTAATTGCAAAAAAATAAAGGAGATTTCTACAAATTTAATCTTCAGCCAATGATGTCTTACATCTGAAGAATTCAAAACTCTCCACAGTAATTACAAATGGGGAAAGGAATGTGAACAGCAAATGGATGAGGTAGACTCATCCAGTAACTGAGATGTTACATAAAATGGTCAAAACCAGCTCACTTCAAATGAAGCCCTGAATCAAACTACTTTTGAACCAGTTGAAGGTTTGAAGTACCAGTTTCCAAAACCCAGACTCAGTAAAAAGTGAAGTTTCCTCTCTGTTTGCTGATTACATAGATCCATCTGCGTATTTTGCAGGAGGAATCTGATCTCAGTCATCTTACAGATGAGCATATAGTTTCCGCATGAAACCCGTCACACTGAAAGAGACTTCCATATAAAACTCCAAGCTTTGAGAAGAAAGTATTCCTGATTCCTTGAAGATTAGCATACTTGTTAAGGTAGCAGGTACTTCTCAAGATTGTTAAGATTTTAAACCTAATCTTTTTGAAAAAGTTCCTTCCTGTGCAGATGTTCACTGATCACATGAAACATGAAGAATCTCTGACACAGGCTTCTTGGAGAGTTTAAAATACTGTGGTTCTCTCTGAACAGCTGCTGTGATACAGGAGATGCAAAAATTTATCTCAGTCATGCTCAAAAGCAACACGTCAGGCCTTATGGAAATTCAGAACAGTGCTACTGTGTTTGCTTCTTTCTTTGATCTGTTACTCCAGACCTCTACTTAGCCAGAAGCAGGTCCTAAAAATCATTAAATTCAAACAAAGTGTGCTAGTTATGCTTCCAGATTTTCTGGGACTTCCTAAACCAGACTGCTGAAAACAAGAGGTTCATGGACTACCTGGAGCCTGGTCAGTTTAGCATAGCACAAAATACTAGGATGTCACTATAAAAAAAAATGTAAAAAGTAATGATGAGGTAGAGCAAAATCAGTATGATCTCAAATCCTCTACCAACTTTTGCAAAGTGCTGGTGTTCCTAAAGGTCTGCTGAGATCTGATGCTAGTCCATGTGCTACAGAGGGACTATTCCAGGCTTTGGAGGCTGCCCTGTGCCTGGGCAGGATGCTTCAGTCTGCACCTGTCTCCTTACCTAGTGTGGAAATGGAGGCACCCACTGAACCAGAGCAGGAAAGGAAAGGCAAATAAAAAGCCTCAGAGCGGCTTAAAGCAGATGCACCAACAAGGAAAGAGTCACAAACCACCCAAAAATGTTACAGAGGAACAAACTGAAGACGTAAGATCTCTCTCTTACTCGGTCAAAATGACGGGGAGGTTCCTGTGCCATGAAAGAACACACCCAAGATCACAGAAAACAACACAAAATATTACAGTGAAGGAGTTCCATGAGGTAAGTTGGTTACAAATTCATTTGTCATCTAAAACTGAATTAAAATATTCTCCACTTAAAGAACCAGGGGGACAGGGAAAGACAACTGCTCCTAAATTATTTGAAGGATTAAGAAAGAGGGAGGAAAATCTTGAAGGGGCTCAGGGGTCCACAATAAAAATCAACTTCTGGGCAGCATGTGTCATCCTAGTAACATGCAAAATTTGATCCATTCAGATTTTAAAAAAGATAATAATAAAATACTTCATCCTGTAACAAACATGAAAAACATATATATATATATACACATATACATATATATATATATATATACACACACACACAAATGTTTTGCTGGTGTAATTCTTCAGCCTGAACACAAACCAAAATTATCTTTTTAAAGATTATTTTTTTTTTGTGGTCAGCTTATCTCACATTCTTTCATTGCTATGATAGAAACAGTATGAGAATTAACAAAAGAAAAAAACCAACATATGCTAAAGCAGGCATCAGAAACGAAGGTCAGATTTTCAAACAGATGCAGGTACTTGCTTAACTATACTTAGCCTAGAGCCAAGTAGTGGGCACTGGTAACCATTCGAAGACACCCCCACTGAGCTTGCTAGTGCCTCTTCATACCCAGGAAAATAAAGAATCATTTTGTCCTTTTTGAAACAAGCTGTCCGCTGTTTCAGCACAACGCTGAAGTAAGTACGCAACTTATTCTTCGAAAAAACTAAAATTCTTGCCTTCTGATTGCTCACCCCAGTCGGCAGTGAGTTATTCAATAGCCATCTCAGCAGCAGTAGGGGAAAAAAAGCTTTAAAACTACCAGTGATTTTAATGTCTACTTGGTAATTGCTTAAACTTTGCACTTACACACTCATCAAGTGAAAGCATTGTGAATTTGAATATATCCTTCTTAGTCTACAAAAGTCCTCACAAGGGAGCACAAGAAACCCCACATGTAACAGTAAATTGCTTTTAGCACTTTTAAATCAATGCTAGCCAAGGATATTCTCAGCCTCTAAGTGGATTTAACACTCTGTGCTGAAGTTGCATCACCTGACTGAAAAATAGCTCCTAGGAGGGAGCCGGGGACGCCCCGTGCATCACCCTTGTCATCTCCTGGGCAGGTTGAAGCTGGACTGGCTCACCAAAGCCCACTCTATCACTCCCCCT
>NW_010289092.1:13411-21067 GCF_000700745.2 Antrostomus carolinensis | reverse complement strand
CAAGAATGCCCAAGAGCTTCACGTTCCCCACGAACCCTTCCTTGTTGATGTGAACAAGGTCCAGCATGGCACCTCTCCTCATCGGTTCCTCGGCCACTTGGAGAAGGAAGTTGTCCTCCACGCATTCCAGGAACCGCCTGGATTGTTTGTGGCCTTCTGTGTTGTCCCTCCAACAGATATCGGGGTGGTTGAAGTCCCCCATGAGGACCAAGGCTTGTGAATGTGAGGCTGCTCCTATCTGCCTATAGAGGGCCTCATCTGCTTGGTCTCCCTGGTCTGGGTGGCCTGTATCCGGCCCCCACTGCAATATCCCATTTCCCTGCCTTCCCTTTAATCCTGACTCATAGACTCTCAGTTATCTCCTTATCCATCTCCAAGTGGAGCTCCATACACTCCAGCTGGTTGTTGACATAGAGGGCAACACCCCCTTCTCATCTCCCCTGCCTGTCCTTCCTGAAGAGCCTGTATCCTTCCATTCCAACACTCCAGTCATGGGAGCCATCCCACCATGTCTCCGTGATGCCAATCAGGTCGTATCCCTTGAAGGCACGCATACATTTCCAGTTCTTCTTGTTTATTCCCCATTGGCATAGAGGCATTTAAGTTGGCCCCCCAGTGGAGTTGAATCTGACTTGTTGGCTGGAGCTGCTGGAATCCCAGTGCAGTGCTCTTCCGGCATGTACCTCCCAGATTTACTACCAGCAGTCCCAGTTATATCCCCTTCCCCCTTCCAATCTTGTTTAAAGATCTAACAATGAGCCCCGTTAATTCTTGCCCCAGGATCCTTTTCCCCTTCTGAGACAGGTCTATCCCATCTTTTGCCAGTAGCCCTGGTGCCATGTAAACATCCCCGTGGTCAAAGAAACCAAAATTCTGCCTGTGGCACCAGCCTCTAAGCCATGTGTTGATCAGTTGTGTCTTCCTGTCTTTATCATTATCAGGTTTATCATTGAACCTCCCTGCCACTAAAGGCATTGAGGAAAAAATTACCTGTGCACCTGATCCTGTAACCAGTCTCGCTAATGACCTGAAGCCCTTCTTAATCGCTTTTGGACTTTTCTCTGAAATTTCGTCACTACCAGCTTGGATGACCAAAAGTGGGTGAGTATTCCCAAATATGATTACAAAATGATAGCTTCCACTCTAACTATTTGTTTTATTAATTGAATTTAATTTCACACAGGGGCAAAAATTCTAAATCTGTCCAAATAAAAGCTAGGTGTTTGGATTTCAATAGAATGGATATTTTTTTCTCTCAATAGAGAATAATCTAATTTTGCTTTTCCTAAAGGTGGACAAGATCCCCGACTGGTGAAGATAAAGATAGTTCCTGTCATGTTATAAGGGTCATTTTCCCTTTTATACCTCCTTTTCCCCAGAGCAAAACAGAAATGTCCTGGTGTCCTTGCAATATTTGACTCTACACTGAGTATGAGAGTGACAAAATAAAGTGATTTTGTATCTAGAAAGATTTTAGTGTAATCCTGAGAAAGAAAATCAGGCATACTGCAGTATAATGTCATATTTTGACAGATGAAGCAATTTCCAACTTGTGCAACTCCAATTGGTTTCTGGAGATTTTCTAAAAGGCTCAGTGTGCCCCATTGCCTGCAGATTTCCCTTAGCCCTAGAATTTAAAAACTCTTTGACCAATCTTCCTACATGTTTGTGTTATTTATATTTCACTTTGTGCATTATGAAGTCAGTTGCACCACTAAGACAACTCCATGGATTTAACAATGCAGAGACAGACTTTCAGGGGTCAGGGGAAGGAGAGAGCTGGCAGGGATTATGCTTGAAGAAGTGTGATACCCCCAGCTGCACACGGAAGCATGCTCATGGTGTCCTATGGCTTATTATAACTCTATACATCTCCCCTGCCACATATGTGGCAGGTGTGAATAAAATTCAGTTAAGATATAATCGAAGTGCAGTCTCAATAAATAAAGGCATTTGTAAACAAGACACATAAAAATGGGGAACCAGAATAAGACAAGATATCTAGATAAATGCTAGAAGTCTAAAAATAAGTCGGGGCTAAAATGGTATGGGCATAATGATAACCAGAAATTTGATAGGAGAAACACTCAAGAAAACAACCTAACAGCAGGACAAAAGTGATTTACAAATGGCAGAGGAAGAAAGACTGATGCAAGGGTGAAAGCAAGTTTTGTTAAACAAACTGGCTGTTTTTTGTTTAACTCCCTGTTAAACAAACCAGCTTTGTCAAATACTTTCTAAAAGCCACAGTGATGGTGATGAACATGACTTTAAATGTCACAGGAGGTTCTGCTTAAACTTGAGAAAAAACTTCTTTACAGTGAGGGTGACAGAGCACTGGAACAGGCTGCCCAGGGAGGTTGTGGAGTCTCCTTCTCTGGAGACATTCAAAACCCGCCTGGATGCCTTCCTGTGTAATTTCGTTTAGGTTCCTGCTCTGACAGGGCGATTGGACTAGATGATCTTTTGAGGTCCCTTCCAATCCCTAATATTCTGTGATTTTGTGAAATGTAACTTTTTTGTGGGAGCAAAAATCCTTCCAGAACTTCTGCAAGAATTCAGGCTTCGCAAAGAGGATTTATAATTATGAGGGAGCCTGTTAAAACAAAGTTAGAGAAGCTGCTGGGGTGGGGAGTTACCAGTGAAATACAATGGTGTACTATGCTGGGACCTGTGCCATTCAGTGTACTCATTTGTTTGGAAAAGAAGATACATAATGAGGTGACAGGTTTCCTGATACCTTAACATTTTTCTGGGTATTAAAATTCAAAGCCAGCTGAAGAGAGTTAGCCTCATGAGTCTGAGTGGCTGGGTGATAAAGTGGTGAATGAAATCCAGTATTGATAAATGCAAAGTAATGCACCTGGAGAAAAACAAGCCTAAGTATGTATACACAGTGATAGCTTTTAAATTAGCTATTACCACGCAGAGGAGAAATTGTTGTTACGGATAACTTTATGAAAATGTCTCACAACAACACAGTGTTCTGTACTAGACAAATAAGCAAGCTAGGAATTATTAATAAAGGATAAATAACAAATCAGGAAACACAATTATGTTGCTATGCACATTTACAATGCATCCAAATCCCGAATACTGTGTGCAGCTCTGGTTGTCCTCATCACCACCTTTTCAAAAAAGGTATAAAGTTAAGCAAAGGTTCAGAGAAGGGCCAGAGTTGTCTTCAAAGCTATTAAATGGATCAGGATTCTTCAACTCTGAGGTGACTAAGGAGTAGAAAATGGAAAAAAAAAATCCACAAAAAATAATAAATGGTATTGAGAATAGGAATAAGGAACAATTAATATACTTTACATGGGATTTGATTTAGCGGAGTGATACAGCAATGTAGTGAAATTGCAATACACTACACTTGGCAGAATATAGTACTTGCAATATACACTTGGATCACAATGCAAATGTGGTTCTCATTGCCAGTCTTTATATGTGCATCATCACAACACAAGTTTTCCACCATTGCCAGGAAGGAACATATGGGTTAAAGCCAGTGCAACTGGCTGTCTTCAAAGTTCATTTGGTTGTTGTACAGTTTTTATATTTTATCTTGGACTGACCCACACCTATGCTTTCCCCTTGCTGATCTGGCTAACTCCAAAGATATTCACACTCTTATTTAACTCTGGGAAACCATTAATATTGGGAAATCATTTACACAACTAGTTGATCCACTAAACAGATATAACCACTTATTTAAAACAAAGTCTGGTCCTCTTTGTGTTGAGATAAGTTAAACTATCTTTGCAGCAGCTGTGGTCTCTCCTTATGTTCTCCTTTTTGATTCATGAGCACATCACCTGTATCCGTCTTCTCTGAGACTTCTTTCAGTGTAGGATTTTGTTGATTGGTCACAACTTTACCTGTGCCTGCTGTCATTAAATCACCCGCCCCTTTCAACAACCAGCCCAAATTTTCTTTGTTCGAAAGTTTTTATTTCCGAAGTTTTCACTCCCAAAGTTTCAATAGAAGCTCTTGTTACCCTTAATGTCCCTCAAGCACATCAACTCTAGGTGAGCTTTGGCTTTCCTAAAATCACCTAAGAGCACCTCTAAATTCCTCTTTTGTAGTCTGTCTCTGCCTCCACTTCTTGTGCTGCCTTTTTCACTGCAGCTCAGTTACAAATTCCCTGCTTAGTTAAGCTAGTGTCCTGATAATTCTGCTTGTCTTCCTGAATATCAGCATAGACAATCTTGCACCTGGGAAAGGTTGTCTTCATAGATGTGGCAGCTTTCCTGAGCTCCTTTTTGCTTACAAGCTGCCGCCCATGGGACTTTACCAGCTCTTGGATAAGCCAAAGGCAGATCTCCTAAAATACAGGATCTGTGCTCTGGTACTTGCCTTCCTCACCCCGCAACAGGATCTTCAGCTTCATTATTTCATGGTCACTACAGACAAAGCTGCCATCATGATTTGTATCCCCAGACACTCTTTACTAATTTCTGAATAACTAATCCAGCTGTGAACAACCCTGGTTGGCCTATCCAGTGCCTGTATCAAGAAGCTACCCTTGACACCCTCTAGAAATTCCCTGGATGTCCTTCAGCAGGTGTCAGGGATGTTAAAATCCCCTGTTAAGAAACAGAGTCTATGATCCAGAGACTTCATTGAATTGTTTAAAGATTAATTGGGTTTTTTTAATGAGAAGTGTTGTCCCACCCCTCCATCTGAATTGTGTGATCTGCAGCACAGTCCCACCATGAAGTCACCTTCATGGACCTCTTCTCTGATTCTGACCCACAAATTCTTGCCCAGCCTTTTGCCCATCCCATACAAGAACTCCTCACATCTGAGATGCTTCACATAGATGGATACCCCCTTCTCCCCTGAGAACTATCCCATCACATCTCATTTATTCCTGCAACTCCATAGTTTTGTGACCATATGAGGTGCCTCAGTTCCTTCTTCTCTTTTCACCACGCTGTATGCATTTATGTATATACACTTGAGGAAGATGTCTCTTTACCTTGTTTTATCATTCTCTTGATCTCATCGCTCTGCACCTTTTGCTTTCCAAGCAAATAACACTTCCACTGATTTATCCACTGCCTAAGACGGAATATGGACTAGAGGGATCTTTCATATGTTCCAGGGAGTCATTTCCTATATTCTTACATTATTCAGCATGACTAACTTATTCTTTCTTTTTCTCTATGAGATCATATCTTCTGCTCCAGGTCTCTTCTCCCTGATGGCTGGCCCCAGACAAGTGCTCACAACAGATGTATAATAAAGGTGAAAATTATCCTTATTTATTTCATAAATTCAGTTATGGGCCAAATGCAGCCTACCTTTCCTTTTACTCCATAAAGAACATACAGTGCATTATATAAGTGGGTAATATTTAATCACAGATCCCCTTACATTTTATGGCCACAGTGAGTGAGATATCTACCTATAGAATTGTACAGACAGTATTATAAACCAGATTAAATATGTAATTACTATATTGAATAAAACAGCAATTCCCCTGAAATAATAATCTGTCTCTGGGTGAGGTCTGGGAGGAGACTGGGTTGTCTATAATGCACTCAAGCATAGATTAGCTGGCAGCTAGAATTACAATTACCTCATACAGTACTTGTACAGAAAAATGTACTATATTCTACTGAAGGGAAACAGAAATATATGATCTTTTCTGGTATTCACAGATAATTATTAAAATTGTGCTTCTTTTCCCTTACTACACAGCAAATCCACTATGTTGAAAATGTCATGCAAAAGAGAAGTCTCAGCAAAATATATTTTATCTCTATTTTCCTCTTCTGTGCATACTACTACCAATGCACACTGTATCTAATGGTAGGTCTGTTGGTTCAAATAATTTGTCACAGTCTGACTTCTCATAATAAGAGGAAATTAGATTACAGTGACTAATGAAAGAAACTCAGTGTTGGTGCATAAATTTCTATTCTGCAGCTCAGAGAGCTCATTTTATATGATACTTTAAAGTGAGCTTAATGGTGGTGAAAGCTACTGTCTTAGAAAAGGAATGGAGTGCAGGTGTTGCATGGCCAACTGCTGGGCCCATGTCACAGTTTTATCTATATGGAGGGATGATGGCTCCATTAGTGAACAGTTAAGTTAGCCTTGTACTCATGCAGTCTTTGTTTCCCATTGAGCAAAGCTGTTTCTTGTCTTATGTAATGCACTGATAAGGGAGAACTTCATAACTTTACGCAGTGCAAAGTCATGTCCTCTCTGTATTCCATGACCTTATATCACAGCAAGGTGACCTGGATCTTCTTACCCTTAGCCAGTTGTGTGAGGAGCAGAAAGCAGGACAAAGGCTGGGGGACCATGTTAGATGTTTTGCCACCTTGTAGGATCCTACAGCCTGGAAAAATGTTCCTTCTTATCATACTACTCAAGATGCTCTGGGCTTATCTTTTGCTGCCCTACCTATCATGAACTAAAGCAGAAAAATTTAAGATGTGCTGCTGATAGACCCAGTAAAGTTACTAACAGGTTTAACATTAGCTGCGGTGACAACAGGGAGTAATTATGTGCCAGAAGAAAACAAAGGTCTCTTGTAGCTCTGCACACAGTTTTAACAGAGTTCTTGCCTGTAATTATTTCTGCTGATACGGATACAGGATGCACAGTCTTTAAAAAAAAAAAACCCAGCTAGGTGAGATTTGAATAGGCACAGTGACACAGTGACTAACAGCATATGCAGATATTTACTCCCTGCTGTACTGGGTCTGGCTGGGATGGAGTTACCGTTCTCCATAGCAGCCCTCATAGTACTGTGCTTTGTATTGGTAGTTAGAAGGATGTTGATAACACAGCAGCATTTTGTCTACTGCTGAACAGTGCTTGCAAGGCATCAAAGCTGTGTCTCCAAATTGATCCCCCTCCAAAGGCCAGTAGTCTGGGGGAGGGCAAGAGTTTGGGAGATGACATAGCCAGGACAGCTCACCCAAGCTGACCAAATGGATATTCCATACCATATGACATTGTGCTCAGCAATAAAAACTAAGAGAAAGGAGGAGAGGAGGGGACATTTGTTGTTAAAGCATTTGTCTTCTAGAGCTAATTGTACATGTACTGAGGCCCCATCACTTCCCATCAGCAAGTGATATCCAGAAGTGGCTGGACATCACTTGCTGATGGGAAGTAGACAATAAAACTTTTTATTTTCCTTTGCTTCCATGTGTGGTCTTTGGTTTTCCTTTATTAAACTGCCGTTATCTTGAGTCATGAGTTGTTTTTCATCTTATTTTCTTCCCCTCTGTCCTGTCGAGGAGAGGGAGTGATAAAGCAGCTTGGTTGGCACCTAGTGGCTGGCTGAGGTCAACCCACCACAAAGGCCATAGTGCAGAGGGGGTAGGACATTCCACACAGGACCATACTGCCAACCCCTCCAGTGAGTGCTTGGGGCCAGGATGTACATCTAAGGCTGAACTCGCCCCCTCCTGGCCCATGGCATACACATCTCTGCTCCTGCATGGTGCATGTAGACAGCTGCTGCAGTGGGGCCAGGGAGCTGCTGCCCCTTGCAGACCCAGGGAATGCACCCGTTGGTGACTGTTGGCACCAGCGTTGCGTGGCCGATGTCCACCTCCCCATCCCTTCCGCCATGACACAGGATGGTGTGGGCGGGGAGCCTGTCACATGCAGCTGCTACGGGCAGCAGTT
>NW_010289092.1:0-13328 GCF_000700745.2 Antrostomus carolinensis | reverse complement strand
TGGTTGAGTGGAGAGTGGGGGCCAGCAGGTTGGCCCGCAGCAAGCTCCAGGATATCCTCAACAAGCTTCACTGGGAGACAGATGGCTACCAGCCTGCCTGCATCCACTACCTCCAGAATGATCTGCAGCTGGAGAGGGTACTCTTCATAAAGTGTGTCCTGGAGCAGCTCGAGGGCGAGCTGCCTGTCTCACCCTGCAGGGCCAGGTCCAAAGGCCCTCCTGGGCACCAGGGCCATCAGGAGGTAGAGAGCTCCTGCTCACCTGATGGAAATGGGCTCTGAGCCCAGGCAGTGGCCAATCGCCAGACTGAGCCTTGGTCTCTCCAGTTGGCACTACAGGAAAGACCCCTCAAAAGCCACAGTGCTGGGCAGCAGACAACATGCAAGGCTGTAGCAGATGCTCTGCTCCAGGTGCTGGAGTCTGCAGGGGAAGACTTGGTACTTCCTGGTAGTGCACGCAGTTCACTGCTGGGGCAGAACACCAGCCTGAAATGTACCCTGGAAGACCTGGAGAGGCAACGCTGTGACCCTGAGATGGAGAAGCTCTCCAGGAGTGTGCAAGGAGGCAGAAAGGCTCCAGCAGAAAGATGCTAAAGTAGCTGCCCTCACTGACCAGCTGAAAGAAAGATGCAGGCATCTGCAGGAGATCATTGAGCACCTAATGAATGCTGCAGTACCAATGTGCATCCAAAACACCACTGAGGAACTGTGCATGAAATTGCTTCCTCAGCAGAGGGCAGGAGAAATGAGAGAGCTTGCTGGAGCTTTGCTCACACAGGACAATCAGTATGAAGTCACAGAAGGTGGCTGAGGAGCTTCAGGCCCAACTGGCTGCAGAAGAGTGGTCATATTATCCAGCACCCTCAGACAAAGGGGTGAGGAGTTACAGGTGCAGCTTATGGAGATGACAAATGAAAACACTAGACTGGCTGAAGAAAATTCTCACCTCCATGAACAGATGTGCTGGACAGAATAGGTTACAAGCAGAAAATGCTGACCAGAAATGGCAACTAATGTGAGTGGCAGAGGAGCAAAATTCTATCATCAAAGCTGCCCTAAAACTGAACAGGAAGATACAGAGTGCAGACTGAAAGCCATGAGAAAAATTAACAGAAATAAGGCAAGAGCTGGAGGAGGAACATGAGCAGACATGTTAACACTACAGAGGAAATAAAAGGAAGATGAATTTCTGCAGAATGCTCAGACAGAAGTAAAAAGAGAACACAAAGAAACCATGCAACTGTTTCACGCCCAGATAGGTGAGTGACCTGGAGAATTGGTTTCAGAGCCCCTCAGAGAGAGCTTGGGCAGAGCACAGTCCTGGGTCCCTCCTGCTTTCAGAGGAGGACTCTGCAAGTGAGACAGAAAAAGTTTCAGATTATGATGTGAAAAACAAGAACTGGAATGATCCTCATTATTGTATTTTCGGTCTCTCGCCTATTTTGGAGGAAGATGAAGAGGATCTAGATGTGAGTGTCAGGTGCTAAAAAGCAGAGAAACAATGGATTATAATAAATGCAGCCTATATGACCCTCCAGAGTATCTACAGAAATGAATTTGTACCTAAAACCAGTATTTTTAAACTTACAGATTTTTTTAGAATGGGGGGACCTCTGGAGGGCATCAGGGGCCTCCAACCGGCCCCAGCAAAGCCCAGGCAAGGCCCTGGCACACTCTGCATGGTAGTTAGGGCCCCGCATGGGCCTCTGTAGAGGCCAGAAAAAGCTTCTGGGGCTTTCCAGAGGGCAGCTCTGTCATGTCAGAGCACCACTGCTGGTGGCAGCAATGGTAACCTGCCTGTTGGGGCTGGTCACTGTACATGCCCTCATCATGAGGAAAAGAGAATAGAGGGAAGCAAAACAGTGAGTGGCATTGCCCAAGGGATGGCCCAAGGGACCATCCACACACACATGGGTCACGAGCCAGGAAAGAATGTTTGCAGGGCTCCTCAAAACCACTACTACCCCTGCATTTGCACCCTGGAAGTAAGCTGAATAGAGCCTGGATTTGTCCAGGGCTTTCCAGAGTGTCCCTGTGTCCCTTCTGCAGCCCGAACTGTTTCTGCAGGTCTTTTGGCTATGAGATGCTTCTAGTCATTTCCTGCGAGTGTTACCCATTAAAGCACTTTTGAGTATGAAGCCTGATGCCTGGCCATATGACCACTAATGGAGCACATCTCATGTGCATGTCTGTGCATGTGCAATTGCTGCTCACACACAAAGCACTCAGAGGAGCATGTGCTTGAGAACATACCCCGTGCTAGTTGTTTGTACTCCTTGGGAGCATTTCATTGACTGCTTCTTCCATAGGCAGCTTTTTCTCTGAAAAAGAGTGTGTCCTGGTCTGCCTCTGTTGCTCTTCCTCGAAAATAAAGAGCATCCAGGCTTTCCTCCTTCCTGGACCATTGCACACCATGCTCCTTTATGGCTCCCTTCTATGACCCTCGCTAGGCCTCCTAGCTTCAGATCTATACAGTTTACCAGAATTTCTGCCAGCAGCAAACCCCATTTTACATTACCTGTTAAAGTCCCCATGACTTATGCTGTCCCTGATTTTAGTACCTTCCCTGAGAATACGGATCCCACAAGGACAATCAGGTGAACTCACCCAGTACCAGCTGTGTCCTACGTGGTAGCCACACTCATCAGGTCAGAAACCTGCAGAGTAGATGTTCAGAAAGATGTTCATTTGTAGATGTTCAGAAAGCAGAATTTTCATTTTGACGGGATACTCCGGCATTCGCAAACAGGACAAAAAGTCCACTCTTTTAGGGAATACAAACTCCAACCACTTTGATTTTGGAATCAGATCTGATATTGCTGAAACGTTTTCCTTCAATGTTGAAAATCTATTTAATGGTATTTTAAAAAAGAATATTATTAAATATAATGTATGATGAATACAATGCAGAAGTAATATTTTCATATGAAAGACAAGACATGAAACTTTAAAGTGAGTAAGTAATTTTATCTTTGCTTTGATTTAATTATTTCTATTAAATTTAAGTGAAACTGACTAAATCCAATGAGCTTTCCAGTCACTTACATGGAATTCTCCTATGGAAATGACTCTAAAGTTTTTAGCCAGCTCTAGTCGCTAAAACTTTTCTCTCTTTCTGCATTACAATCTAGGGAAATGACCTTATTTTTCTTTTCCTCTTGACAGTCCTGAAACAGTTGACGGCAGAAATGACAAAGGTGCTGACAGAAAAGTTATTTTTTTTCCTTTTCATTTTGATGTTATGGATCCATGTCCATTCCACTAGCAGCCTCTGAACCATAGATCACATAGCACGTGATTTCCAAGTCAACAGGAGACATTCACAGGTTAGCAAATGTGTTCATTTCCCCCTTTGGCAATTCAATGGGGATTCTAACCATCTGATTCAGAGAAGCACATATGGTAAATACTTAATGGAATATAAATCTTGAGAGCACACCTTGAAATTAAATGAGATTTTCAATGAGACTCACATTCTTGTTTTACAAAAGTCCTTTTGAGAATTACATCCATTGTAAGCCTCTGACAGTTATTTATGATCTTGGGCATACATATACTCAAATGCTTAACCTATCCCATCTGTGTTAAATCTAGTTTTATATCAGGATACTAATGTTAACTGCTCACTGACCTACAGGAATAATTAAATTGCCTTTATTCTTCCTAGATTTTGTTGCTTGACCTTATAACAGACATCAGGATATGTATGAAGATGTCATTTTATTATTTCTGCAACATTATTGTATGTTTTAAAAGTATTTTGAAAGATACTATGCAATATTTACATTCTTGTTAATTCCACCGGGCCACAAGGGATGAATTCTGGAAAATATTTTTTATGGATTTTCTTTAACTACGCAACATGCCTCAGATTTTATATTTCATTAATATATTCTAAAAATACATTTGCCTCCAGAGTGCCTGAAAGTTTTAGAGATTGGAAACTGCTGAAAGGCCCTTTGATCTTATAGGTTTGAATTACTTCAGTCAATGGAACTACTTAGACTGAAATGGTTAAAAAAATAAATTCCAGACCAGTGGAGACTAATATCAGAGCGAAGACGGTTTTCCTTTTTTATTGGAGATGTGTGAAATAGGAGCAAAACTTCACTGCATTGTGATCTCTTTTAGCTAGCATGTCTTATGAGACTTGTTAGAACTCTGGAGGGCACAAAGTCCAACCTTTCAGGCAGCCGCTTGCTCCTCAGATGTCATTGCTGGATGAAGTAATTGCTGCTCCCCATGCTGTTTGCTGCTGTCATTTTTCTGGAAGTTTCTGTTTCCACAATTTTGCAGCAGAGTGGTTAATGTAGAGGCTTCCTAATACAATTCTGGCAACACCAGCTCGGTTAGTTAAACAGCTTGTTGTGGTGGTTTTTTGTTTGATTGTTTATTTATTTGTTTTTTTTTAAATTAGAACAGAGAGGTGTTTCCTTTATAGACATCTATAGCGGAAATGTCTGGTTCTCAATTAGACTTTGGTTCAAGCACTGAGAAAGGTAAAGCATCAAGCAATCTTTAGACAATACAAAATCGCTCTATTGCATTTAGTGGATGTACATTAGAAACCACCTCCTTGTAGGTCATCAAATGAGTATAACACTGTATGTGGCAGGTATATGTCTGGGGATAACCTAGCATTTATTTAAAGGAAAACATTAATGTTTTTAGCAAGGTTTGAAGGTCATTTTCATAACAACTGAAACAAAAATGAAAAAGATATGTTACTAGTCAGGACACTGACATTTCTACCGATATGCGTGAAGGCTAATAGGGTAAAGATCTGAATCCAGGTCACTTCTCTGATCAGAATCAAAGATTTTTCTTATTAATTACTCTGCATTTAGATAAGCAAGATCTCAGAATGTCTTTTGCCAGAAACACCAGTTCAGCAGCTGATATTACTCAGTACTGCAAGCTCTACTATCAAATTATTAGACCTCCATTTTTTTTATCAGCTGGATTAGAGGAATCACATCTGGCAAAAAATGTGAGGATAACATGATAACAGCATATTTTTGTAATCTTCCCAGGACAAACCCAGGTAAGTCATTATGAAGAATTAGAGAAGACCCATAGTTTTTGATTTATTTGTTTATTCTTGCTTTGTACCCTCAGCAGTCTACGAGCTACTGGGAAACAAGCATCTTAAATATTTCTTTCTGGTATCATCCTTGTTCTTTGGAGAAATAAGTTCTCTTTCTGAAATAAATGTGAGCTTCAATTGTTAGTTACACACAAAATAAATAAGCTCATCCAGAATTTTCTCAATTGCTCTTTTTTTCTTGATGCTTAAATTAAAAATAAATGAATACATGTTCTCTGGCCTGGAGAAAGCAGATTCTTAGCATGGTTGTTGGGTATTCCCATGGAATGCTGAAACATGGGTTCAGATCAGAGAAAACAAAACATTAAGGGCGTGCCTAATACCAAAGTGATATTACTAGTTGACTGCTGTTTTAGGCGATAGCTGTATCTTGATAACACTTTTTTTTACATGCACTCACATTTTGAGACTTATTAAATATTTCTTGATACTTTCCTCCAGAAAGTCAATTGGATAAATTAGCATTTGTATTAAAAAACAATAACACTGAACAATTCCCAGCAAAATATATCCCTAATTAATTCAGTTACAAATCAGGACAAAATAAAAATTCCATGTTTGTAATAGCAGTGTTCCTTCACCATCTGAATGAGAAATTTCTATGATAAGTGACTTTTTCCCCCATCTTAACTGAAAGATTTTTAAATTCCACTGTTTTATTTCTTTCTGTGTCTTTTTCAATTGTGCAAATGCATACCTTTTAAAATCACAGTGCCTTTAGCTCCTCCTTTACTCCCATGAGAGGGTCACTTTTTAATGCATTTTTGGTGCCCAATGTGGGGCTCGAAGGGTTTGAGATAATGACAGATTTGAGTGGAATGTGCTAGACAGAATTTATACACATTATTGCTGTTTAGCTATTAATCATCAGGCTCCTGTGCTTGCCATGGAGCTTCCTTGCCTTGCTGTATATTAGAGCCTAGCGCTCGTTAGTGACTGCTTTTTGCTTTTGTTGCTTGTTATAGTGCTGTCCTGCTTGTCATTACTCTGCTGCGCCTGGGAACATTCTGATAACAGCAATGGCAATGCCCCTGGGCTGGCAGATGGCCAGGGCATCGCTGCTCTTCCTGTGCTGCTGTACTGGGCAGGCTGGAACTCCAGTGTGAACTTGAGTCAAAGGAACTGTGACCTGTGGATGAGTCCACATGGAAGCAGGGCACCCTGAAGCATCTGTAGTTGTAACTCCACACCGCAGCAGCTACATCTCACAGTGCCTGTGGCCATTGTTATGTCTGTGCCACAGCAGGTATACCTCTGAAGGGATTGTGACCCAAGGATAAGTCCTTGCTGGAGAAAGTACACCTTGAAGCATCTGTGACTGTGGATAAGTCCATGCTACAGCAGGTAAACCTTGAAGCATCAGTGGCTTTGCATGAGCCATGAGCTCATGCTGGAGCACCTTAAAGCATGTGGCCCTGGATAAGCCCACAACAGAATAGATACACCCCTGGAGGGACTGCAGCCATGGGTAAGGCCTTTTTGGAGCAAGTTCACTTCTGAGGGAACTGTGGCTTTGTGTAAGGTCACGCTGGAGCAGGTATATATCTCTGAAGACATTGTGGCCCACGGAGAAGGTCACGTTGGAACAGGTGCACCTCTAAGAGAATGTGGCTGTGGATAAGTCTGTGCTGCAGCAGGTGTACCCCCAAAAAGATTGTGGCTCATAGATAAGGCTCCACATGGAGCAGGTACACCCCTAAGGGGATGCACACTGTGTATAAGTCCAAGCACAAGCAGAGGCAAGGGGAGGAGTTCATTGCAATGTTAAGTTCTAGGGGACCGGGTACAGATATTGTAATGGAAATAATACCTTAAAAGTGTTGTAACCTATGATTTGAGTTGCATGTTATGGTTACCTGAACCAATGGAGGACAAGCCTTACAAGAAGCAGTGTAAGTGCAGCAGTCATCTGACCTGAGCTGGCTTTGGTGTCCAAAAACTCCACGCAACACATCACCTTTCCTGTCCTGACTGACCACCATAACAAGTGGAGCCCAAAGTCATGGACTAAATGAGCTCAGTGGATATTTTGTGGACATTTGTGGGCATTTAGAGACATTTTACAGACATTTCACAGGGGTAGTCCATAGATGAAGGGAGTGGTATCTGTGTATTGTATCCAAGGATGGGAAGGGAGATGGTGGGTAGTGAGGATGTATTGGGTAGTGTGGGACATGAGCATGGCATAAATGGCATGGAATAAGGTTTCAGCTGGGATAGAGCTAATTTACTTCTCAGTAGCTAGAATAGCACTGTGTTTTGGATTTAGTACGGAATTTGGTATGAGAAGAATGTTGATAATATACTGATGTTTTTAGCTGTTGCTAAGAAACCAAAGACTTCCCATGCTTTGCTAGTGTGCAGGTGCACAAGAAACTGAGAGAGGACACAGACAGGACAGCTGACCCAAACTGATAAAAGGGATATTCCCTTTTATGACATACCATATGATGTCATCTTCAGCATATAAAGCTGGGGGAAGAAGAAGGAACAGGGGACATTCAAGTTACGGCGTTTTTCTTCCCAAGTTACTGTTACACATGCTGGTGGCCTGCTTTCCTGGAAATGACTGAACACCTCCCTGTCAATGGGAATCAGTGAATGAACTACTTGTTTTGTTTTGCTTGAGTGTGCGGCTTCTACTTTAGAATAATAAAATGGTTTGGGTCGGAAGGGACCTTTAAAGGTCATCTAGTCCAACCCTCTGTGTTGAGCAGGGACACCTTCAACTAGATCAGGTTGCTCAGAGCCCCATCCAGCCTGACCTTGAAAGTTTCCAAGGATGGGGTATCTACCACCTATCTTGGCAACCTGTTCCAGTGTTTTACCACCTTCACTGTAAAAAATGTCTTCCTTGTATCTAATCTAAATCTACCCTCTTTTAACGTAAAACCATTTCCCCTTGTCCTTTTACTAAAGATGCTGCTAAAAAGTCTGCCCATCTTTCTTATAGGCCCTCTTCAAGTATTGAAAGGCTTCAATAAGGTCTCCCTAGAGCCTTCTCTTCTCCAGGCTGAACAATGCCAACTCTTTCAGCCTTTCTTCATAGGAGAGGTGTTCCATCACTATGATCATTTTTGTGACTCTCTTCTGGACCTGCTCCAACAGGTCCATGTCTTTCTTGTGCTGAGGACTCCAGAGCTGGATACACTACTCCAGGTGGGGTCTCATCAGGGCAGAGTAGAGGGGCTGAATCACCTCCCTCAACCTGCTGGCCATGCTTCTTTTGATGCATCTCAGGATATGGTTGGTCTTCTGGGCTGCAAGTGCACATTGCCGGCTCATGTCCAGCTTTTCATCCTCCAATACACCCAAGTCCTTCTCTGCTGGGCTGCTCTCAATGTCTTCATCCCCCAGCCTGTATTGATATCAGGAGTTGCCTCGACCCAGGTGCAGGACCTTACACTTGGCCTTGTTGAACCTCATGAAGTTCATACGGACCCACTTCTCGAGTTTGTCCAGGTTCCTCTGGATGTCAACATGTCCCTCAGGTGTGTCAACTGCACTGCTCAACTTGGTGTCATCTGCAAACTTGCTGAGAGTGTACTTGATCCCAGTGTCTATGTCACTGATGAAAATATTAAATACTACTGGTTCCAATATGCACCCCTGAGGGACACCACTCGTCACTGATCTCCATATGGACATTGAGCCACCCTCTGGATGTGACCATCCAACCAATTCCTTAACCAACTATTAAACTATCTTTATCTCCACCCATGAGTTTTCTCACTTTTACTCCTCCAATTCTCTCTCCCATCTCACTGGAGAAGAGTGAGCGAGTGGCTGGGTGGTGCTCAGTTGCTGGCTGGAGTTAAACCACAACCAGTAGAATCATATCAGAACAATGGAAGTCACACATCTTGTTTACAAGCCTAAATCAACCACCTCTGTTTAACTTTTGATGCTCTATTTGTTTTACTAAAAGTGGTAATATAATCCTATTAACAACGTATCAATATTTTTTTCAGATTCATATTTCCTGAAGAGTTGCTTACTGTGTCAGATTTTTCTTAATCAATTCTGGATGCTTCTAGAGCACAGTTTGTAAATACATAATGACTCATTTAATCGTTACATAACTTTTATGTATTTCTTGACAGTACAAATTATAATAATGTAGGAACTATTTCTTATTTGCAAGTTTTGTCCACTAACACTACTGGTTTAATTTTGTCAAGTAAATATTCATCAGGAATTTCTTCACTCCATGTAGACCATACAGAGTTTGGTGTATTTTTGTGTGGATTTTAAAAAGTTAAGGAAGAACTTTTTTTTTTTTTTTTAATGGTGATTTAATTTTTGAACAATTAAACCCACATTTTTCAGCTTCTCAATAAGATTTTTCTTTCCAATTTATAATACTTTACTTTTATATAATATACACAGATGAAACTTAAAGGGAAATTAACATCACCTCACAAAGTTTTAGACAGAGAAAAGATTTAATATTGCAAGATTGCAGCCATATCACATACACAGGGGTAGGCAACTTCCTTCCATATAATCCTCTATTGCAACACAACCTTTAAAATAGAGATCTGTTGGAAAGTCAGACAGGGAAAGTCTGTGACTATTATTCAGTTAAACAAAAGAAAACAATTTTGCTTTGCTCACATTTATGCCCCTTTATGTTTGCATTTTGAAGTAAGAAATGAGATTTCATTAAGCTTTTGTGCAAGTGGTTTTGTTTTTTAATGAAATTATTTTAAAAGGAGCATCTGTGCCATAAACGCTATTAGAGGGATACACCATGAGATTTGTGACTAATCATAAATAATTAACACAGTTGAAAGAGTGAAGATCAAGTAATCCGTGTGTGAAGAAAACTGCACCCAGTTTGATTCAGAATCAAGAAAGTCTGCAAAAGTGAGTTTGAAGAAATGATGATCTATTCATGGATGTTCAGGGACAAAGAAAAGAGATAAACTTCCTCAGATAAATTATTCATGATCAGTTATTTGCTCAGCTTCAGTCTGAGTACATCTTGTGACAAAATTAGAGTTTAATCACATATTTCTTTAAATCCCAAATGATGCATTCAGCATTCAGAGATAGTAAAATCTGTCGGCTTCTCAGTGGTTAGGGGCTGATTCTGCAGCACTGAAGTCACTGGGACTATTTTTAACTGATTTCAATTAGAGTAGGGTCAAACTACCGAGACTTTATAGTTCTCTGTGTTCCACTACATTTGCACCAGTATAACTTTTCTTTTTCCTCTAGTTGAGTTTCTCATTATTTAAAGGAGAGGGTGCACAACCAACTAGAACACTGGAACCATAACATGGAAAACTTTTTTTTGGTTAATGAAAAAGGAAGAGGGGACTTTATTGACTGCACTGCTTATTAGTCAAGTGGTTTACAGTATGAATGGTATAGGCTGAGTCTTCAGATTTCATAAGTCAGTGTCACACCCTTGACTACTGTGGGGTGATGGTAATTTTCATGAGTTTATATTCTGATGTCAACTGTTTTTTTTCTTTATTTCTTACTTTTTTATCATTTAAATATAAATGATTGCAGAGGGAGTCAGGTTAGTGGGAATCTCATTATACACCTTCCAGATTCAGAGAATGGTAGCCAATTGCAATAGGTATGATAAGCTTTAATTCAAGTGTTGTGTTTTTCAAGATCTTGCTGATGTGCAGTAAAGCTGGGATGGCTAATCCAAGTATCGATTTATGCCTGGTCAGTGTATACACTGTGTACGTATCAGTAGCCCTTTTCCAACACAGGCAGTTATTTTGCCTATATCAGACTTTCTACAGGCGTAGAGGAGAGAGCCTGTTTTTCTCATGGCAGAAACACAAGTTGATTCTAACTAGCCATTTGGCAACAAGTTGTTTTGAAGTTATAAATAGCTTTTTGAAAAAGAATATACCCAGCTCCTCTACAATTGTTCTCTAAAAAGGCTGCTGTCTTTTGAAGATAATACTGCCTTTTAGATGAATATTACACATTGAAGCTTTTTTTCTATAACTCTTTACTGAATGGATCTTACTGTGTTATTTATTGGATACATACTTAGGCACCACAAGAGAGAGAAGAGCATAAATATCTGTACATATATAAACTGTATGAACAATTAACAACAGAATTATCAACATCTAAATCTACTACAAGTCTAAAATTGCCTTGAATTGTAGTTTGTTTTCTGAAACACTCATATCAACTATTAATACAACAATAAGTTCTATACTTATTCTTTAGTAATAGCTGTTTGGAAAGTTTTCTATAGTTTGAATAATGATATGTTAAACCATATTTTTATTTAGATATTCTAGCTGCCAAGAAGCTATAGCTAATGCCAGACATGATTTATGACTCACCTTTACCATATCACCTTCCAGATACAGTAAATAATCTCCACTGAGTTAAACTAACCTCAGCACAGCTTCAAATGCAAATGTATATGTATACAGATTTATATACATATATAAAAAATGTGTATATATATATATATGTACATATGCATACATATATGCTCAATTTTGCATATCTATGTGCAAAAGTGTAATATAAGATTCACTAAAGTAATATTTAACCTTTATTAAGATTGCCAAATGAAGCAAGTGAGGAGATCCAAATTTAGGCAGATCTGCAACTGAAGTTTTGCCTTAAAGCAATTTCCTTTAAGAGTCAGATCACTCAGTTTTTTGCCCAAGGGAGAACTATCTCATCTGGTATGCTCGATGCTCTCAGTGAATGGCTGCTTCGTATTTTGTGTTTCTCTCAGAGCTTGTTTATTACATAATATTAAAATCCTGCTCTAACAATAGTTACTAATTTGTTCAGGAGCCATTCTGTGACACACATTATTAGACTGTTCAGACATCAGTTGCTTTATTTTAACAAAGTATCTCCATAGTGAAAGGCTGGCATCATCCCATTTTAGAAGTACTGAACTGAAGCGAGGAGATATTGATCCTAATGATTACCCACTAATTTTATCAGATCCACTTTGCATTATCTCTTTGCTCACTTTTCAGGGTTCTGAGTATGCTGTGGCATTGCTTCTGCTCAGAGAGTGCTGTGGCTCCTGCTGAGTGAATGTGCAGCTATTAGTGCTCATAACTTCAGTAAATGAGGATCCAAATCTCAAACTGAAAATTAAAAAAAAAAAAAAGCACATGGGTTGAAATTAATTTCAATTTAGCTATTTAATATTAAGGCATCTAATCTGAACTAGCTGTCTGAGCTTCTTCTTTCTCCAGTTAATAAGTGACAGGCAGCTCAAGAAAGCCATTGCCTCCATCAGTTAGAAAAGAACTTTAGAACAGGATGAACTGCCTTCTGCAGGTGCCTCTGCACTGGCAGAGAAAAGCTGCCTCCTTGTAGATCGAGGCTAGGTAAGATGAATCTCATTCTTTGAGAAGGCAAAGGCAGAGGTTAGGTGTTTGGTCTAAGTTACTCTGCTGTGTTTAAGAGTGAGAAGAACTTCCAAGGGGTGATTCATGCCATTCAAAGTCCTCCTAAAAGGGATCTGAAGAATCATCTTCTAGAAATGCCTGTCTCTGTCCATTGACTACAAACACTTTAGACATCTATATTTGAGGAAGATGAATTAAAAATTTACTGTTTTCCTTTGATAACTGTGGCTGTAGTGATTTGTTTATCATGCAGGAATTCTGACAATGAAATAAAATGCATTCCTTCTTACAACTTGGAGTACAACTTTCCTCCTTGTTATTCTGCCTTCTTATTCAGGCAACCTGCATTGCAGCAGCTAGTGAATTCAGAGTTCTTATGCCTCCAAGCACAAGGTGAGAGTTTGAACGTGTATATAATTTCTTGTGCTTTTTCAAAAAATAGGATTGTTTGGGAAGGGTATGTGTTGGGGTTTTTTTAATTCAATTACTGGGCACTGTAGTGCTGTGTGATGAACATGGCCTGAAGACTAACATCACAGGCAGGTGTCAGGAAAGGCAACAATGACTGAAAAAAGCCCAGGAGACTTTTCAGTTTAATCCTAGCACAAATTAAGTAAATTTCTTCTTTAATTTCCACATTAGTATTTCATAAATATTTGTAACTCTATTTCCTACTTTGTGTGTTGTAACTAACAACTACTTGCACTTAGCCTGGCTTACATTAAGGAGGATTTCAAAATAGTTGGACAAAAGCAAGAGACAGACTCTCACAAAGGATGGTATTCTATAAACCTATTGAATCATAGAATCAGCCAATTCCCTATCCACCAAGTGGTCCATTCATCAAACCCA
>NW_010289091.1:9589-18306 GCF_000700745.2 Antrostomus carolinensis | reverse complement strand
CACCAATGTTGTGACCCCATCATAAAAAGTTGAGAGACTTCTTGTTATGTTGGTTTTGAAGACCCAATTGATGTCTGTTCTGCCATGATAGATGGCTACTGGCACTACACTAACTAGTTTGAAACTGGCTTAGGTTTCTTTCTACCACAGGGCACTCCATGGCTGTCACATTCATGCTAACTGCAATATATATGTACTGATAGCTATAGACAAGCTGGCACCATGCTACTCTTATGAGTACCAGCTATACCCACTGCTAGTTAAAGCAGACAAAATTTAATTTCCATTTGCCTACAGAAAGATTCATTTGTGCTCTCCTTTCACATTTCCTCTGGGAACGTGCTGTTGGATCTCTTCATCTGCCCTTAAAATTTCTCTTTATTTGCTTTTACAGACACTTAACTTTTTTCCCCCTGTAACACTTAGGAGGAGAAAGGTAAAGCTTATGCAAAAGCTCACTCAAGGATGTTGATTTTGAAATCATCTTCTTCTTGAGGGGATACCCTAGGCATATTCTGGGAAAGTTAAGCTGTCAGACCTCATTAGCTGTGCCTTTTCAAACCCCTTCTATAGTCTCTTCAACATTTATTAAGATAATTCACTTCATATTTTTTTTCCTAAATAAAATATAGAGGGCTTGATATTGCAATGATGGAAAGTGGATACACTCTCAGGTACTCAGTATCTTTGTAACCAGCATCCCAGGGTACTATTTTTTCACTCTAATTTCTCATAAGGTGTCTTGGAAATAACCATTCATAGTCACCAAAAATATAAGGTGAGGAGTTTGTCTATGCAAGTAAAGAATGTTACAAAACCTCATGAATCTTGCCATTCCAAAGATGGACAAAAAATATTTAACTAATGCTCATATAATCAAGCTGTCCTTGAATAACAAACCTCAGAAATCCTTCACTCTTCACTAATATCTATTGAACAACGAGTTAACTTTACAGAATTTTTCTTTATTTAGCTGCTTCTGTTGTAAAGGCCAAAGCATACAGTTTATACATATCGAACCTCTGGTTAATTATTTTTTACGTGTAGTAACACTGGTTAAATTAATCCACATTAAGTGACAATGATGTTAACTCTGTCCTGATTTAGCAGCAGTTGTTATCATTCAGTATGTCTGACTAAGTAGTTTTCCTAGGAGAAATCCTAAGGCAACATATGCTTGCAACAGCAGTGGGCAGTTAAATACATTGTACTACAATTATATTTTACTGTATGGAGAACTTTTCATCAAAACATTGCATTACAATTGAATACTGAATCATGTTCCTGCCAACAAGTGATGCATCAAATCAGTATGATTACAGTCAGGATTGAATTAGGAAATGGACTGTCAGAATCAATTGATGGTTATCCTGCTTTTGGAACTTTGTAGTTACATCAGTCATAAATGGACTTGAGAGAGTGGGCCAACAAATGCATATGAGCTGCTGAAGAGAAAAAAATCACAGATCTGAAACCAAACACAATCTCAGAGAAAATATATGCTTTACTTCAATATAAGTTGGTTTTTTAACCTGTTTTTAAGATTCATAAATCCAGGCATAGAAATGGGAAATAAACCACCACAGAAAATTAATAGATTGTGCTTCTGACATTAACAAAAGTGGAGATGGGTTTAATGCTTCTTCCCAATTCAGTGTCTAATTGTCCCAAATCCTATTCCTGTTACAGTGTAAATACTCAGGTACTTGCCAAAGGTCTACGTAATAGATAAAGAATTAGAATATTGCCAGGAAATTCTAAAAAACCTCAACAATTCACAGAATCACAGAATAGTAGGGGTTGGAAGGGACCTCTGGAGATCATCTAGTCCAACTCCCCTACTAAAGCAGGTTCATCTAGAACAAGTTACACAGGACTGCATCCAGCTGGGTTTTGAACATCTCGAGAGAAGGAGACTCCACAACCTCCCTGGGCAGCCTGTCCCAGTGCTCTGGCACCCTCACAGTGAAGAAGTTTTTCCTCATTTTTAAGTGGAACCTCCTGTGTTCCAGCTTGTGCCTGTTGCCCTTGTCCTATCACTGGCCACCACTGAAACGAGTCTGGTCCCATCCTCTTGACACCTGCCCTTTAGGTATTTATAAACATTAATAAGTAATAAGGTCCCCTCTCAGTCCTCTTCTCTAGGCTAAACAGACCCAGCTCTCAGTATTTCCTCATAAGAAAGATGCTCCAACTCCTTAGTCTTATTTGTAGCCCTCCACTGGAATTCAAGGTATTATGGAGTTGTTACACAAGGAAGGAAATTAAATTTAGATATCAACAGTCTGAGGAGCTCCTCTCTACTCCCCTGTTAGAGCAGAGCAGAAATATAAGGATGAGAAAGGCCTTCCAACTGTGTCCTTGCAGAGGGGGCTCTGTTTCTGGTCTTTGTTTCAGTCAACTCAGTAGCTTTCTGAACTTCAGCAAATTTGAAGCATACTTTTCTAGTCCCTGGAAAGATTGTGTCACCCCTGGGACATGTCAGCTGGCATCCTGCTTCCTTCAGCAGCCCCTCAGCCCCTGGTGCACTAGCATCCTCCTGCTCCTGTGTCAGTCCCTCCCTTCTTCTCCCTGCCATGTCCCACTGCATGAATGTCTCTCCCCCTGAAAAGTGCTCTAGGACAAGGGCAAGTTCCTTTCCATCCACTGGGACCCTGCTCTTATGAATACACAAAATTCACAAACTAAGAACAAGCAAATAAAGCGGACACTTTCCTTCAGGGTGGGTAACTTCTTTCTTTGAGAGCATGACTGGTAGGGGGGATGCAGCTGCCTCCCCTTTCATCCAGAAGCTCAGGGGATACTTCATTCACCCTTTTCTTCCTCCATGAATTTAACTCTTCCTCTCCTATCAGCTCTGTATTGTGAACTGGCTCCTGTTGAAGTGACTTGACTTCAGTAGAGGGACTTGATAGAGTCCCCGTTGCTGGAGTCTTTTAAGATGTGGTTGAGCAGGGTGCTAGTTAATCTCATCTAGGCTTCCTTTCCCATGAAAGGCTGGACCAGATGATCTTTTGAGGTTCCTTCCAACCTGAACTGTTCTATAATTTTATGATTCTATGACTTTGTTTAGGAGTTAACTGAGCCAGAAGGAGAGACATGACTTTGCAGTGGAGCATTTGCAGCATTCATGTAGAGTGAGTCCTGGATCCCAATACGTGCCACAATAACTGAATTAACTTTTTAACTTACATGTGCATTGCATAAATGACATGTATAACCTCTGGAGCAGGGGCTGGAAACTCTCACTTCTTCCTCAGTTGTGACCATACAACCAATGGGCTACAAAATCACAGTCCATTCCCTCTCTTGAGAGAGTCCTCTCTCTCTTGACTCAAACAGGTATGTTCCCCCTGTCACATAGCACGGAGCTCTGTGGGTGCAGTGTTTTTCTCAGAGGTAGGAGACAGGGAGCTGGAAGGTCTAAACAGGGGAAGGAACATTAATCACTGAGCTGTTCTGCAAGAAATAGGCTACTACTGCATGCTTTGGAAGAATGTCCTTGCTACTTCTTCACCTTGGCTGCTGAAAGTTGTTCAAGAGGGAGCCAGAAGGGAGTGAGCCTTAAAAAAACAGCTTGAAGAGATAGCTGAAAGACCATCTTGAGTAGGGAAGCCATATAGTAAAGGAAGGGCATGTCTTCAGAGCCTGGCCCCATCAGGAATAGTACAGTTGGTTACCCAAGGTCTGCTCTGTGGCCACAAACTTGATGAGGAGAGAGCCCCAGGGACTACAGAAGTGCTGAACCCTGTTGTAGTCCTGGAAACATGGGAGCTGACTTGCATCACTGAGCACCAGGATTACAGCAAATATGGAAGCAATGGTCCTTTCTTGATCTGAGTGCCTTAAAAACTGATGATTCACAGACTGCAGCACACAAGTACAAGCATGGTCCCAGGGGGAAAAAGATGGGTACTTTTTCCATCAGGCTAGGACAGGAATGCTGCTCTGGTCTAAGCTTACTTCTGCATGCTAGAAGTATGCCCAGACCTTCAACCTATATATCTGTAGAGCACAGGATCACGGACATCCCCTCCCATTGGTGCTGGACCATCAGGTCTCCCAGAAGGTGAAGTTGCATGGTGGGAAGGTGTCTCATGATCCAGCAGTTAACATGCCTAGCTAGAAGCAGGAAGTCCTGGGATTTGCTACTTTTTCCTTTGATGGTTTCTGTGTTTTACACCAGACACCTGTTGAATAAAAAAGAAACCATTGCAGTCTCTTGCTGGGATGTTAGAGGAGAGACATCTATACCAAGAAGCCTGACGTAGTTGAAAACATGAGTGAAAGAGGAAGGCAGTAGAGATAGCTAGAGTTCAAAATTTAGTTTGAACTTTTCATAGCTAGCATCATGAATCTGCCAGTTTATGGCTCTGTCAAGCAGTGTTACACAGTTTAGTATCCATAGACCTTAGAACGTAAGAAAAAAATCAGCAAAACTGACGTGGATTTCAAACACTACATATTGGGGGGCAATATATCAACTGCCAGGAAAATAATTCAGCAACAATGTGCCTGAAGAATATTGCCTCTACCACTGCTTGCAGAATTAGGTTACTTATAAAACATGGAAAAAGTCAATGTAAAAATAAAATATTGGTGAAACTAGGTACTGTTAGAGAGTTTCCCAGCTTTGAGCCATGACTGGGATATTTGCATAGGGGGAAACAGCTGTAATGGGCATTTAAAAAGACAAAATGAAATAACACTGCAATAGCATTCACTGAGCATTGCAACAGATCCTAGTCCTAATTGTATTAGAGTGTATAGGGCCCTTTCAGCACATTTTCCTGTGTTCTAGTGGTAGAAAATATTTACATGAGACTGGAGGGCTTTTAGTTGGAGTAATGTTTTCAAAAGCAGCAGTTTAATGCTTTGTTCTGATTTAGATGACTTGCCGAGTAGTCTGGTAGTCAGACTTATTCTTTAGAAGCTTGTTTGTTGCTACTGTAAAAATTATCTATGTTGGGCCAAGTTCTTCAGCTCTTATTTATGAATACTCACAGCGATTCTGATGCAATGACTGATTTGGATATAACTGGTGAAGTGGGACCAATATGTCATGCAGATTAATAGATCAATTGTAAGAGGAAAAAGTTAAGACCAAAGCAGAAAGACAACAAACATTTTCAAATCACACCTAGGACACCAGTTTTGCAAAGTACTCTACTCATTGCAAGCAGTCCTGTTGACTCCAGGCAAACTCTTAGCAGTGTCTAGACGTAACCATGCACCCAAGGCATTGCTGGACGTAAGTGTTGATCAATAAATCATCATTAAAACCAACCACCATTACGTGACAAACCTGCAGGAAAATCACAACTTAAAAAGGAGAATAGTTACAAGAGAAATGCTTATTTCTTTCAGTGCTAAATTATTTAAAAGTAATTGAAAGATGCAGGTGTTCTCTTTACATTAAGAACTAAAAGTAGAAGCATCCATTTTGACAGATGATGCAAATACAATTGCCTAAAACTCCTCAAATACATGAAAGCATTACTTGATATTGTACAAGATATATATAAGAAAGAGTTGTGATTTTACTGATATGACGTTTGACAACTGAATGTGAGAAGCCAACCACCCTCCTCCAATCCACAACATGAAAACAAGAAAAAACACTGCTTTCACTAACAAGTGACTGGGAATTACTGCTTGAAAACATTAGTAAATTATCATATTAGCCAAATATCTGTAACTGTTCATATCTACTCTTAGCTTTAGGTAAAAGATAATTTGAATGAACTTAGCTCACAGTGAAATACAGGTGGGTTAAATCACATTACTTGCTCAGGTTGAATAGCAAAAGCTGTTATCACCAGAAATTTTATGAGTGATGTGAACAACTAATCAAGCTATGGGACTGCCGAATTTCTTAGTGTGTAGCTCAGAGTCCCACCAAGATTTACAAGTGAGACATCCTCTGCTCACATAATGTGCTAGCCTGACCCATATGAAGCAAGAAATCTGGACCTAGGTGTATCCCTGTGCACAGAGGCTTGAACCTGTCTTATGCTGGTCATGGAATATGATCTAACCACAGGGATCCTGTGTTAAACAAAAATAGGGGGACAGAGGGAGGGTTAAGGGAGCAGAGGAGAAGGAGATTATGCAGTAGTAGCTCTGCCACTTCTTGGTTTGTTGGGAAAGAAGGGACTACACTATCCTCAATGCTTGGAAGAAAACCTCAGATGCCTAATTATGGGAGAAAGGCCGTGGTTATGGATACCAAATGGAGATAAACATCAATAATTCTGCAAAGAATAGGACTTAACCCACAGAATTCCTATCAGCATTTCCTTCCTCAGCATCTCTAGCATCTTGTTTGGCATGTTGTTTACTGCACATCCCATTCCCAGAGACATTGTCTCACTGCTTTCTACAAAGAACCTGTTTCCACCTAATTCACAGCTGTGAGCTTCACTAGGCAAAACTGCCTGGAAGCTAAATGCTGCAGTGCTCAACATCCAAGGGCCCTTGTGACTCAAGCCAGAATGTATCATCTTCAAATAGAAAAACAGAAGATGCACTCCTTGGTACTAAAAATCATAGAATCCTAGAATGAATCGTAGAATGTATTGGGTGGAAAGGGACCGTCGAAGTTCATCTAGTCCAACCCCCCTGCAGTAAGCAGGGACATCTTTACTAGAGCAGGTTGCTCAGAGCCCCATCAAACCAGACCTTTACTATATCCAGGGATGGGGCCTCCACTACCTCTCTGGGCAACCTGTTCCAATGATCCGCCACCTTCATATTGAAAAACTTTTTCATAATATCCAACCTAAATCTACCCTTTCTAGTTTAAAACCATTACCCCTCGTCTTATTGCTACATGTCCTTGTGAACAGTTGTTCCCCAGCTTTCCTATAGGCACCTTTCAGGTACTAGAAGGCTGTTATAAGGTCCCCACAGAGCCTTCTCTTCTCTAAGCTGAACAGTCCCAACTCCTGGACACGTTTCCAACAGGTACACGTCCTTCTTGTGTTGAGGGCTCCAAAACTGAACGCAGTATTCCAGGTGAGGTCTCACCAGAGTAGAGGGGCAGAATCACCTCTCCCGATCTGCTGGCCTCACTTCTTTTGATGCAGCCCAGAATGCAGTTGGCCTTCTGGACTGTGGATGCACATTGGTGGCTCATGTCCAGCTTTTCATCCACTACTACCCCTAAGTCCTTTTCCTCAGGGTTGCTTTCTAGCACATCATCTCCTAGCCTGTATCAATAATGAGGATTGTCCTGTCCCAGGTGAAGGACCCCGCACTTGGCCTTGTTGAACCTCATGAGGTTCCACTTCACATCCCCCCCTCCCCCTTCACATCTAGTTTAAAACCCTGTCAATCAGCCCTGAAATCTCTTGGGCAAAGACCCTCTTCCCCCTTCAAGAAAGGTGTCTCCCATTTGATGCCAGCATACCGGGTGCCGTATAGTTCATCCCATTATCAAAACCCACAAATTTTGCTAGTGACACCATCCATGTGTTTATAGATTGTATCCTTCTATTCTTTCCAATGTCACTGCTTGCAACTGTAAGGAGAGAAGAAAAAACAACCTGCACCCCAGATTCTCTTGCTAACCATCCCAAGGCCCTGAAGTCTCTCTTGATCATTCGTCGACTACAAGTTGTAGCTTCCTCACCGCCCACCTGGAAAATCAGTAGTGGGTAGTAATCTGTGGATCTTACCAAGCTAGGAAGTTTCTTACTGACGTCCTTAACCCGGGCTCTAGGGGGACAGCAGAACTCCCTGTGAGGAAGGTCTATTCGGTCCCCCTCCAAACAGAGTCACCTACAATGATAACCCTTCTTTTCTTCTTTGTGGATGTGTTTGCAATATGGGTGGTAGGCCTTTCTGACTGTGGAGACCCCTCTGGTGTAGATTGCCCATCATCCACATCTTCATTTGACTGTCCTTCCTTAACCAGATCTTCATATTTGTTGTTCAGAGGCACCAGGGGGGCGAGGTGGGCAAGGAGGGAGTCTGTCTGATGCCCAAACCTTGAACTTGTTTCCATTCACGGTTTCCATTTGGGCATCTGCCTTCTGCCTGACAGAGGCAGGATACAGGTGGCCCTTGGTCCTGGGTACTTTCTGTTGGATGCTCCCATTTCTTTTTCAAGGAGGGCAGAGCCTGGCTCCACCAGTCTATCTCTTGTTCAGCCTCCCTTATGCTCCTTAACCTTTTGACTTCTTCTTGTAGTTCTGCCACCAAGCTGAACAGGTCATCTACCTGTTCACAACACATGCAGCAGCTCTCACAGCTTCCACCCATTTCTAGTGAAAGGCCCCGGCACTCCCTGCAGCCTGTCACCTGGACAGCTGTGTGTTTCCCTGGTCGCTCTGTCTGGGTTCCCACATCCATTCTGGTGGGTGTTAGGATCCTGACCCTCTGCCAAGTCTGCACAAACTGTTCCTTTCAGATGAAATAGCTGGTTGTCAAATACTGCTTTTCCTGTGCACCAAAGTAAATGGACTGATGCATTCTCTTTAAACACCAAGTTTGGAGGAGGAAGGCCATTGTTTCTTTATTTTTTGTGATTTATCAATTTACCTGTTTGCAAAGTAGATACTAAATTTCTAATGACAAGATCTCATAAAAAAAACAGAACAAGGTACTTGTTAATGATCCTACCACTAAGTAATATTCTGTGAGGAAGTAAGGCAGGAAAAGGTTCCCTTCCCTTCCCTTCCCTTCCCTTCCCTTCCCTTCCCTTCCCTTCCCTT
>NW_010289091.1:0-9429 GCF_000700745.2 Antrostomus carolinensis | reverse complement strand
GAGTGTTCAGAAGCTACATTTAGTTCCTAGATGTGTTAGCCTACCAAGTCAAGTCTTACTGTATTTATGTGAATAAAAGCTGTATTATCTTTTCCCTCTCCCTTCCCTCTCCCTTCCCTCTCCCTTCCCTCTCCCTTCCCTCTCTTCCCTCTTTTTTCCTCCCTGAAACTCTGAAAAATTCCATTAGAATGTACTTCTGAGGTATTGCTTGATGTGCATTATACATGTAGTATTTCCTGCCTTCTCAATTCCTTCATAGCTGAGATTTCCTTGCAAAAGTGCATGCCTTGTGCTCCACAGTGGTATCTGCTTCATGGGGGAGGTAAACAGTAGGCAGCTCTGTGTCTGTCAGTACATCACAGGGGACAGTGTATGAGGAAGAGGAAAATAGGAGCATGACACCAGATTACTAGACCTGTGAAATGTAGCAGTAAGATTTTAGATCAATGCAGTTCTTTTTTGGGGGGGGGAGACAAAGAACAGCCCTCCTCTAGTTCTTTCTCCAAGCATCAGGTGCTGAAGTTTCCAATAAAACACAGCATTTAAAATTTGATGTGTCTGCTTCCAGTTTGTTTCTTTAAAAGAAAATTGGTTGTTCCACTCAAACTGTTTTAACAGCAGTTGTTTAACCAAGCCCAGTTCCAAGTGATTAACAGCTCCTACAATGTAGCAACAAAGACTGTATGCTTAGAAAAAGATTATATTTGCTCACTTAGAATAAACACTGAAATATTTATAACAAGACATAAAATCATGACTAGGTATTTCTTACAAATCAAAATTTAACCCTCTAGCAAAAGTAATTGTTTTTCCACTATATTTCAATTGATAAAAATAATTATTCGAAGTATTAAATATTGTGGTGACACAGTGTGCATTATATGTGCACTAGTGTTGTCAATTCTCAAAACAAAATATTGGAAAGTACAAAATATGCCTTACATACTAGAAAATATGAATTTTTCTTGATAGAAAAAAATCAAGATGCTTTTTTCTCCATTAACGTTTGAATTCAGTAAGATCAAACTTGCCATGAAACCCATGGTCTATTGGATTATGTATGGAACTAAGGTTACTCTTCCCACCTTTGTCATAAATAACGTTTTGAACTAGAATTTCCCAATCATTTTTAGTTATAAGAGAATTTCCCCTGTTTCTTTCACTGAGGTCAAGTTTAGAGACTTTCATCTTATTTCATAGCGAATTAACATTAGAGTCAGGCCTAGAAGAGAGATCCTCATTGCCTAAGACCATGCTTAATATGTTCTTTCTTTCTATATAAAAGACAGGCAATTATGTTTACCACAGGTAAAAATGTATTGGATTCAAGTTGTCTGCAGCCTCAGGCATATAGGTAAATGAATAGTATTAGCTCAATTTTATGGATTTGAAATATAAGGCTTTTGACAAAATAAAGACCAGACTCTTTGGTTACACTGAATAAACCTTGTTACATGAACAGATACATTCCTTTTAGTGGGATTTAATGATAAATCATTACTCATTGTGAATAAAGGGGCAATGAGTACAGCAACCATCTGTCACAGTTTCACTTTCCACGGCAGCGTTTAAGCATAAAACTGCGTTAACAATTTTGAAATTTTACCTCATATAGTGCCCAGTTCTGGGCATACCACACAACTTTCCAAAAAGTGTCCCATTATTCAAAAGTTGTTGTGCCTTTCCTTAAACAAATTTAAAATACCATACATAAAAAGGAAGATCTCTATAAGTATTTTGTGATTTGATGTAAGGCATGCAATACTCTATGCCTTTTCTCTTCCTATCAAGTCAATTTTCTCTCAGAATGAGCTGCAAGACTGATCACTATGAACTTCCATACCTGTAAAATGGGATCAAATCCACTGAATTTACCCACATTCTGAAAGCCACAGGATTTTAGAAACATTTTCTTTCTCTGAATATCATTATTAAGTCTGTTTGTACATAGTTACACTCTTCTTTCTTCCCCTTTATACTAGAAATCATTGCACATTAAACTAAAAATATTAATAGAGAGCACATACTACACTGTGATAATGATCCTGAGCCTTTTGTTATGGGGAAGCTGCAGGGACAAAAGCAATGAGTTGGACTAGAGGTAAAGTATTGTGACACCTGAGTTAAAAATTAATTTTTAATTTTTAATTTTTTTTTTAAAGGAAAAGTCATTGCCTCCAAAACAGAAAGACATAAAAAACCTCAAAGAATTGTCTTAGGTAATTTTTTGTATTCTTTTACCTTCTTTTCCTGCCCTCTTCTCTTCATGACATAGTCCTGTCTGCATTGGGGGTTTACTTGTGCCTAACAAACCTGCTCTAACACGTCTCTGTTCTCCATATCCACAGCTCAGTCCAAGGCAGGGCAGTTTGTAGAGGCCATATCCAGAAAGGCACAACTCAGGACACTAATGAACATTGGGGTACTGCTCCTCCTCCTCCTTTCACTGACTCTTTCAGAGAACTTCTGGTTGCCAAGCAGAAGAAAGGCAGAATTGCCCTGGTTGCTTTCTAGGCAGCCTAGGTAACTGCTTCTGATCAGAAGACAGGCACCTGGAAAGTAATGTGGTTTTCCTCAAACAAGCCTAAGGTTCATCGAAGGGATAGCATTTCTGTCATGGTCACCATTGACTGCAGGATGAGCCAAATTCTCAAGAAATATCCTAAACTTGGCAAAATTGAAGTAGATAACAGACCTTAGGTGCAAATGTAGATGTACACGAGTTTCTGAAGTTCTCAGATTTAGAGAATTCATATTTAGAGAACTCATTTTGAGAAATGAGAGTCATCTATGAATCCTGGGTTCTGGTTCAAAGCTGAGTGTTGGAAGGCCAAAAGCTGAAGAGTGGCGTGTGACTTGGGCTTGGGTTTCTATAGACTGAAAAGGTTCTCCTGGCCAGCAGCCATTTGAAAGATGCTCTGTCCTACATTATCAAATGAGAGACTTCCCGTGCTAGTGAGTAACGTGCTGAGTTTACAATCAGGGAGGCTTACAGAAAAGAAATGACCGGTACAGGAAAAAAGAAAAAGAGGTAAAGTTGCCACCTGATACTACTGGAGGTCAAAGAATTCCAGCAAACAGTGGAAAGTGTTGTGTTTTTGCACTTGTTAACTGATGGCACAAGAGGAAAGACAAAGAAGAAAAGCTTAGTCTAGGCATCTGCTTCTCTGTGAACTGTGACAAAGACATGAAGAGGCATTTACTTGTTATCATCAGCCCAGGGAGAGCCGTTCTGAGAATGGAAATGCTAATCATCAATCTCCCTGTGCATGCAATGTCTCTGTTTAATAGCTGATAGAGCGTCTCCAAAGGGGCTTTTTTTTGCTCTTTGTTTAAAATGACATATAATGGACCTGGACTTATCAGTGTCTCTAAATGCATTTTCTGTGCTTTATCCTTACTAAGGGATTTAGTCCGTTCTAATGAATATGTGCAGAATTGATTTTGAGCTTGGTATAATTTAATCCATCAATTTAACATTAAATTAATATGCGAAGGGGGTCTCTTTGTGGATGAAAAACAGAAGGGGAACATTCTTATTAATTTAAAATGGACTTGAGAAATGGAAAGAGGCTGCTGCTATTAGTATCTGCCACTGGGCTTAACCACTGGCTAGTGAGTTACCTTGTGTGAGTACTGCAGCTGCTAAAGGTACAGTGACTGAGAGATCCCTAGCACAGGCTGAGCCTGGAGCTTCCGAGACTGTTGTCACATCTGCGGGTTTCAAACTCCTGTGTGACCTCTTTCTGGGAACTCTGATGGTTGAAGGCTCCTCGCCATTGTCCTACTGAAAATGTTTATCTGTAGATTGGCACTCCCCAGATAATTCTTCATGTGAGAAAGGAGTCTAAACCAAAGCCATGTCCCAAGCACTGTTGAATATTTGGGTCTGCAATCAGATTTCACAGCTGATTCCTCATGCTTCACTTGGATGAGTTCTGAATAGGAAAAGATACCTAGAATGGGACATTATGAAACTTCATCAAGCAGAACAGTTTTAAATGGTGCTTTTAACTCACCTACAATGATCTAACAGGACTCACAAAGATGGCACATAGCAACAACTAAGGTTTAAAAATTACGGATATAATTTTAAACAAGGAGATGCAAGAAGGGCACCAGGAGCATACTTTTATAAATCTTTATCAAAGAACCATTTTAATCACTCCTTTGTTTTCCTTGGGATAATGTTAGACTAACAGGGCTGTTATCTGAGCAATCTGGATTCCCATTTTTAAGCAGTGACACAGTGCTAGGAATGCTGGAGGGCTGGAAGGAAGCTGCCTTCCAGATGCTGCTGAGAATGACCCAGGGGATTCCTTAGTTTCACCTTGCACAACTCCTGGAATCCACATACTCCAGACTTGCTGAATCTATGGGTATTTTTAAAGGCTGTTGATAAAATCCCCCAGGATTATGGATAGAGAAGAAACTTTTTCATCATCATTATGTGAGATATCATCTGCCTCTGGCTTCTAAGAGCACTGGTTCCCAAGAGCAAGAAAGTGTCAACAGAAACATGCTGAGGCTGATCCAGGAGACCCAGAAATACCCCAGAGAAATGTGACAAAGGGAATCAGTGGTTTAGAGTGGCTTTCACATGAGAGGAGACAAAAATAAACTAGGAATCCTCAGCTTGGACAACAGAAGATATAACAAAGCATAGCAAGGAAAAATTACTGTTTTATCATATACAGAGAACCTGGTGACAACCTAGTGAAGTTATCAGGAAGAGTTTAAAGCAAAGGAAAGTATTTTTCATAACATATAATTAAATTTTAGAATGCATTACTGTAGGGGATTGTAGAAAATTAAACTTGAATTCAGAAACGCACTAGAAAGATGAGTGAACTGATTTGTGAATATTAATATTTTAACCAGTGTTGGCTGCCCAGGTAGAAATGGTACCGTAGAAGTATTCAGGTTACTGTTACATTCTGTGCAAGAGACATGTTTTCTTGTATCAAATCATCAGGGCTTTTTTCCTTAGTTGGCATGTGCTGATTTGCAGCAGAAATATGAACACTTGATACAGAAGGAATGCAGAGCACAGGGTGGGAATGCACTGGAAAGTAACATGACACCCTGGTTAGAAAGACTGGATGGTCATTCCCTCTCTTCTAATAATATATGGAAAATTTCTCTTGCAGTATTGTCATACTAACACATTAAGCTGTAAAAAGACTGATCTGCATCACATGCAAATCAGGAGGATGCTTTTTCTTGAAATGATTTATTGTCATTTAATCATTTTATCTATTCAGGTACACATCAGTTCAGAAAACTGTCCATCAGAGAGCACCAGTGAAAGCAAATATTGGAAAGCTGGCTATAGTGGAATACATATTGCCTCTCCAAATTGAAAATATGCATAGAAAAATGTGAACAAAGTTAATGATCTTTGGGACTGTTAGCTTTAACTACATACTAAAGCCTTGATGGGTCTTCATCACGGCTTTAGTATGTAGCTCAACAGCTGAAACACCATCTGCCCACAAAATATTCTGAGTGGCATGCAAAATGAGGGTAAGAAAAGGAAAGGGGATGAAAAAGAAAGATTTCCCCCTGCCTACAGCTCCTACATACCACCCTTAAAGCTTTGGCAAGACACTTGTCAACCTGACTAATCCTCCTTGGAAAGGGCAGGTCCTTCATCAGGGCCTCATACCGCTGGAGAAGGAGCCTGCTCCAGCAGTCCTGAGCAGAGGGACACAGACTACTCTCCTTCCCCTCCCTCCCCACCACAGCTGCCACAGACTCTCATCTCAACCCTGCAACTCCAGCTCTACTGCATTCATTTTTGTATGTTTTCTTCTGAATTTCCTCTCCACCACTTTTCAACACATATGCTTAAATGTGGCAAAAAGGGGAAAGGTTCATCTGCCTTGTGGAATTAGTTACTATAGATGTCTCTGGAAGAAAACTGTAGCTTGTTAACAAGCCTTTTACAGTTCTAAATATATTCACTGACTCCTTGCAAAAAGGCTCATCACACCTCATCACCTAATATGTGCTTATGTCATTATAAAATTGCTCTCATGATGTAATTACTCAAAGAGCTGCAAGTGCTAGCACACCAGCTGCACTCAGGTTAGCCCCTGACTTGCCATCGTTAGAGCAGCTTGGGTCAGTTTTAATCCTCAGCAGAGGTGACAGCATCTTGCCTACAGACCTTTGAGGATGGTAAAAAAAGCCTCGCTGAGAGTCATCCACCATCCAGTCTCTGCACCCTGCTCTTGTGCAGGACACTGATTTCCCTTACCTGTTTGGGAGCAAATCCAAATATGTGCCAGCAGCAGAGACGTGCTGCAGCTGCAGCACTGGAGAAAAAAATGCTGCTAAATTTTTTCTGCCAGTGCCAAAGACAGGACAAAGCAGAAAGATAACTTTTTTCACCTTTGTGGCACCTATGTCTTCTTCTGTTGTCCAAAGGTCTGTTGAGCCCACCATTCAGAGAAAGAGGAAGATCTGTGCTCTGGAAAAGAGTCCTGGTTCAGTCACAGGGGACAACCAAGGGCTCTGCTTGGTACATGGGGCAAAGTGTCATCCTGACCAGACAGTTACTTGGGCTTGCAATATTCAAAGCTGTCTGTGCTGTTGAGGACCTTGATCTACCTCTCATAATGGTCCAGTCCATCAAATCCTATCAGTCTGTTTTTCTGAGAGTCTTTGGTGGGGGATTTCAACAAAAGGTTTTTTGGAAATCTTAATCCCTTGTCCCTCAGGATAGCCATAAGCACTGGGGTTTTGCTCCTTCAAAATACTCCACCGAGTGCAGGGTCCCTGGCTTGTCTTTGCAAAGGCTAATGCCTTTCACGTTGCGCTGCACTTGTCCACGTGCTCACCCAGTTCTATCCTTTTGTGTAATTCCTCACCATTTTCCTTGTACAGATGTCAGGCTGCTGTTTCTTGGATCAGCCTGGGATCCTTTTTAAAACCTGATGCCACATTTGTCAGCTTTCATGTCCCTGATACTGAGGCCAATTTGAACATAGTTTATAATACCACAGTTATGCTTTGGCAATTTCATGTTTAAATTTTCTTAGACCTCTGCAGTTGATACTGTCTACTGCTGACAACTTTCTACTAGTTGCTTTCTTGCCAAAAATATTTCCTAAGTTTCTTCAGTTTAAAGGTGCTCCTCTTGCACGTTCCCTGAAAAGAAAGGTTGTCACACTGTGACCTTTCTTTAAACTTTTTTTGCAGTGAACACTGAAAGAATTTTGTTTTTCTTGTTATGACCTCATTTTCTGAATGCTCTTATTGTTCTTAATTCTCTGATAAGCTCCCTACTGTGGGTGACTGTGAAAAAGTTATTGAATATTTTAGTTTATTTATATCTTTGTTATTAATTCATTATTAATCAAATCTAGTTTCTGTTAGTGTTATGTCTCATTTTATTTTGACCTGCATTATTTTGGTCACCAGAGTTGAGGTTCCACTTTCATTTGGTTGTTTGGATGTGAGTTCCAGCTTTTGAAGGATACCAGTTAAGTACCCTTTTTGCACTGTTTTTCCACTCTGATTAGGGGTGGCAGCATTTTTTTAATAGACAGTATAACTATATCCTGATGTTCTAATAGGGGGACTATAATAACATAACATAACATAACATAACATAACATAACATAACATAACATAACATAACATCATAACATAACGTAACATAGCATAGCATAGCATAGCATAGCATAGCATAACATATTATATTATATTATATTATATTATATTATATTATATTATATATTATAATATGCTAAAGGGATAAACATTTATGATAAGAATGTTACCATATTGACTGCTTTTATTGTTCATTTCCCATTTTTATGCAGTTATACTTTTCAAAATCAAAAACTACCATAGTCAATATTTCAAGTTTTTTTTTCTCCAAAAGGAGAGATGAATTTAAAACATTGTCTCACGCCCTTGCAAAGTGGTTCTTCTGCCATAAAATTTTGGACCAGGCTCTGATCAGGAGCTGCTTCTTTTTTTGTGTGTATGTATGTCAGAGGTTTCCTGATGGACTTCAGTGGATCTTCATACATGGTGTGATAAAAGGTGTGCGGTCAAATGGCCAAGCTGGATGAAGCTGGCCTGAAAAGTCACCCTTCAGCCAGTAGGAGAAGCAGAGAGTGTGTATGCCCTCCAAGGTACTACTGCAGTTTCTCTACAGCACGGGAGGACCCATCACAGACAGTTCCTCCATGCACTGGCAGACACCAACAGATTTCTTCCTTTCCCCTGGTGAACCTTTCTGTGGGTTGTGGTGAGGGCCAGAGCCCAGTCATATCTTTCTTTTCCTGTACCTGCGTGGTTGTTTGGAGCACCCCTCGAAAGACAGTGATGGTGATTTTGGGGATGGAGGCTGGAGAAGCAGAGAAGAGATGCATGGGCCACTTTCTCAAGTGTCTGTTTCAGCTGAAATGGGGCAGCTAAATGGAAGTTATGAAGGACTAACCTCTTCTGTGGCAGGAGGGTTGATCTGGTGGACGGGCAGATCACAGAAGTCTGATTTTCATGAGAAATTTGGCTAAAATCCACACACACTCTCCTGTGTTAATTGCAAACATAGGATGACTCAGACTTTTTCCCACTCTAGTTTGAGAAAAACTTTTACTGTATATTTGTCCTGATAAAATATGTGGTTAACAATGCTATTATTTCTATTTGTACCTATTCCTTTTCCATGAAAGTAATTTTTTTCACCATCTTCTCCCTGTGACTCAGGGGTAAATGAATGCTGCTTTCACAGATAGAGCTGTGCAGATAAGTTTTATTTAAGTGTTTTTAAAAGCATGACAGCATGGCATGGGGATCACAGAGATGACGAAGCTTTGAGAACAAGTGGAAAGATTCCTGTTTGAACTGCAAAGGTATGCAGTAGCTGAGATGTTTTTTTCAGGCTTGCTGCCTGAGCACTCTGGGAGAGGAACACATTGACACTTCCCTGTATTTGAGGGATAAGATTGTGCTTTAAACCAAGTGATTAAAGCAACAAAACCATAAAATGGAATTGCTAAATTCTGTGAAATACTTCATCTCCTGAGACATTATTTATGAAAAACAGATATATTTTCAGAATGCCAAGAGTGACTCTGTTGAGGAATTTACCATGGATCTGTAAGTCATGCCACAGATTTTCTGCAAGTCATAGCATAGCTCCACCAGTTACTGGCATGCTGAAACAATAGAGGGTCTATCATCTGTGGCATGACAGCAGTGGGTCAAAAACATAGCTGAGAGCAATCGCCGTGGCTAGATAAGACATATGATGGGGTTCTGCTCCTCATGTAGGCAACACCTGACATCTTATATCTCAACAGTGACCGTTCTCCCAAAATTATAGTCAAACTTGCAAATTAGTAAGACCACATAGCCACAATAAGATTTGATATAGTTGTGCTGCTTTTTACTGAGGTTTGAGTAACC
>NW_010289090.1:18163-24114 GCF_000700745.2 Antrostomus carolinensis | reverse complement strand
ATATATTTATTTTTTTTTAATGATGAGTGTGTGCTGTCTTTTGCTTTCTAATAAAGAAAGTTAACCTGAAACAATTAATGATAAATACCCACATCATCTTGTTTTACCTTAGTGGTATAAGACATATGAAATACAGTTTTCTGTTTTATCTGAGGATTTTGGGAAGTCTGAGGGATACAGCTGCAATATTTAATATCCTAACCAAAGAGGGGAGGTACTGAGGGTTCAGTACAAGTTTTCTAGATTCAAACTCCTAGTTAGCCAGTGAATTTAAGAGTTGTTAAATAAAAATAGTTTTTAACAGCCTTCCTAAAACCAGTTCCTCTTCCCACTACCTGGTTTCTTTTGGCACTGGCAGTGTTATTTGAACTAGTATTTCATGTTAAAGTGTGATATAAATCCCACTAAAATTCAACTGCATTTCATTTGGAAATACCAGCCTTGCTTTCCAATCACCAGAAAGCTTTCCATTCCAAGACTTCCATTTCCAGTATTTAAAAATAAAATAAGAAAAAAAACCTTATGAATAATAAAATAAAAAACTTTTCTATGCTTTAAAAGCTAAAATTATTAGAAACTAAAAAATACACAGTTTAGTTTCCCTTTAACTGATCCCACGTATGCCACATTTTGCAATCATTAAGCTTCTAAAAGAATCGAAGACAAGAGGATAATGTTTCAAATGTCATCCCTAATTATGAAATAAATCCACAAGGAAAACAAATTACATCATGCTTTTATCTCTGTGTATATAACCAATGTCACAGAGAGAGACCCATCCCTTGTGAACAGCTTCTCCACATTCCAGTTCATCAGGATACAGGGCGGGTGTACAATGTGACACACAGATGAGTGTGCATGCACACACTTTCTCTGCTGTAAACACTATTTTCATTAGTTCTGGCTTAGTTATTTTACTTAGTTTTTTTTTAAAGGCATAGTTAAAACAGTTAGTGTGATCCCAGCTGGAACCTTTGAGTGCTGCCACAAATGCAAATGAATAATATCTGCCAATACTAGGCCTTAATTTCTGCCTGAGACCAATGTGTTTGAAAGAAATATGAGTGACTTGCTGCTTGAAATCTTAACAATGAGCCAGCTCAAAGATGGTGAAAGATTTGTGTCTTCATTTCCGTGGAAAGGCAGGCAGTGCAAGCTCTACTGCCTGGCTCACTCAGTGTGGTTATGTTCCTTTCTCCAGGGAATGTATTGTTCTCAATTCAGTTTTAGGATAACACTCTAATCTCAGTCTCTGAGCAGTCTGTGCCCATGTATCTAGGACTAGAATTTAGCCCTACAGCCTCTCCAATGGTACCTCACCCTAATTAAGAAGACATATTTCATGCTCCTGGATGACATAATGTTGGTATCAGTGCTTTATTGCTTTCCAGAAGTCATTTATTTTGCTGACTGTGGGTTCTTGAATAAGTACAATCTGTAGATATATTACTCTTAACATAATTTTAGGGCAAGAACCTTTGATACTACAGTTAATAACATTAGAGTATTAATAATATTAGAATATTTCTCTATTTTTTTAAAACGGCACCTGATTTCTCAAGTAATCAGGAGAGTTTTTTCTAAAAATTGAGACAATGGGAATAAAAATGAGACTGTGCATGACCTCTATTATGTATTTCACTCATAAGCATGTATACATGTTTATATTATATGTTTAACTGATTTCTGACACAGATTTACTTGAGTATTTTAAACAATACTCATTTTTTTTTTCCAAACACCCAATGGATCCACTGCAAAAGTATACTGAATATTGCTTTTAAAACATGCTAATTCTATGTGCTTGATGTACATAAAAGCAATTAGTTAATGCAAGCTGAATGCATTTAGCAAAAAAAAATTTACATATATATATATAACTCTTCCAACAAGTCTATATTCTACATAAGATGATATTGTATTTTGCCAATGCAATTAATAATGTAGATACACAGACTGCTGTAGACATTTTGAAACTGCATACACCGTGATTAGGTTTGCAAATTTTTCTGGTTCACGAAGTTCGTGTCTTGCCACTTCTCATCTAATAAATGGAGACAGAATTAGTACTGGGTGAGTGGTTCTGCCTGCTGCCAAGAAGGGTTTGCTAAGGGTAAGACTCTAAAGGTAGAGATTAACTTGTCTTCATCCCTGTAATGTGCTGTACAGCCAGGATTTGTGCAATAGGATCAGTGAAGAGCCAGATATGAATGTAACACTGGACAGCTGGTGTGTATGAATTTATATGAACCCTGACTCAAGGTTTTGAGCTACTCTGAAATCCCAGCTAATATATGTGTCAGGAGTGTACTTTCCCCATTCCCTCAGGGATTTTATTTTTCCTTTTCCTGATGTTGGTTTTTAAGGTTCATACTATTTTCATAAAAACTAGTGTATTATGTACCCTAAATAGTTTAATGCACATAACATATACATACAAATTGTGCCCTTTAAGCAAAATTTACCCCATGCTGATATTCTAGCATTCAGCTAGGGAAAATGAGAGTTTTGGTGGAAATAACATCTGAAAATTTTTACCACAAATACCAGAGTTACTTTTATATCATAGAATCATGGAATGGTTTGGGTTGGAAGGGACCGTAAAGCTCATCCAGTTCCAACCCCCCTGCCATCAGCAGGGACACCTTCCACTAGACCAGGTTGCTCAAAGCCTCATCCAGCCTGGCCTTAAACACTTCCAGGGAGGGGGCAGACACAGCTTCTCTGGGCAACCTGTTTCAGTATCTGACCACCTTCACAGGAAAGAATTTCTTCCTAATATCTAATCTAAACCTCCCCTCTTCCAGTTTTGAGCCATTTCTCCTTGTTTTGTCATTAACTGCCCTCATATAAAGTCCCTCCCCGGCTTTCTTGTAGCCCCTTCAGGTACTGGAAGGCCACTATAAGATCTCCCCAGAGCCTTCCCTTCTCCAGGCTGAACAGCCCCAACTCTCTCAGCCTGTTCTATATCTTAGAAGAAATCCAAGCTAAGTTAGATAGGATTGACTAGCAGACCAATTTTCAAAAAAACTCAATGACTTCATAGAGCAACTCCAGTGAAAACATCATTAAGGAATCAAACCCTCCTTTTAGCTCGTGATAATTCAAACCTGAGTCAGTGGAAGCAGGAAGCTATAGCTTTAGTGGAAGATACCAATGAACTTTCAAGTCATATTATTCCATAATTTTTTCAATACTGTATCTTTTCCATGTCAAACCAACAGACCACCAAGTCCACCTTTGTGAGGAGAAGTTGCTTATGTGATGGACGTTGCCTGAAGTGATGAATGTTGTCTGAAGTGATGCTCTGTGAATCTTGGTTATCTAACAGATAATAACCTATCAATAAATACAGATCAACTCCACTGTGGATGCTGCTGTATTCAGGACCCTACCTTCAGTGAAAATGAATTTAAAAGAAAACCTCAGCATTTAAAAGAAAACCTCACTTTTTAAAAGAAAGATTTTTTTAAAGTAAGTTCTTAAATAGTTTCTGCTTCAGCTCTGAAAAGAGGCTATGTGAAAGACCACTCGCCAACAGAGAGTATAATATACTTCACATCTGACACAAAATTCAGACTCCTTTTGGGAACTGCACAGACTACACAGAGAAGAGCACAGGGATACTGGTGCTACTGGTTTCTAACCACAGTTACTGCTGCTTGGTTGTTGATAGATTCCTGTTAGAACAGGCAGGGTATACGGGATCCCAAGTGGAGGTGGGGGATTTGGGTCAGAATAAGTGTGTCTTTTTCTCCTGGGTTTTCCATGATTCCACACTTTAGAGCTGTATCAAATCACACAGGTGTGATTTTAGGAGGGAGTGGAGGGCGGGGTGTTACTACAATGGTAAAATTGCAGAGGTTCTAGGTAGGCCTGAGAAAGAAAAGTGTCTTTTACTTGTATGTCTTTTTCCCCCCACACAGAGACAGCTTCCCCAGAATAAAGTGCATACACAACTGTGACTAAAAGAAGAGATTGAGGCATTCTAGCAGTTCCTAAAAGCAAAAGTGGTACAGCTTGTCAGTCATCTGACAGACAAAGCTTTGTTAGTGTTAATACTAGCTTTTAATTTCTTTTTTCTCTGGTTTACTAGAATAAAAAGGTTAAAATCTCTTGTTTTTTCTACTATTTCTACCTAGACCTCTGCTGGGTGCTTTGCAGCTTCATATTCTCTAACAAGGTGCACCAGGCAAAGGCCAGGCTGCAAGATGGTTAGCATGAAGTTTAAAATTGCAGCTTTGTTTTTCAGAGTATTAAATACAAGGTCACTCATCCGTGAAAGGAAACCACCTAAATGGCTCACTAGACCAACATGGTATGGCAAATATCATCCTCCCAGTCACCATCTATTTTTTGAGCTGCTGTAAAGTTTAGTTCAGCACTAAATCGCTTTAGTACTGAGCTTTAAAATGCTTTAGCAGCTCAGAAGCACTTTGGCAGCTCAAATGCTCTTCATGAAGCACCCAGCATCTTAAACCGCTTTAAGTCTAAAGTATCCTAAAAAAAAAAAGGCAAATGGAAACATGTCCCGTGGCACATGTTCAGGTACTTCTGTCAAGAACAAAGAACATGGTGCTGCTGTTGGATTTGCCAGGCTTGTCTGCTTCCAGGAAGAACCTAACACAGAATCTGACATTTACAACATTTACAAACGTAAAGGATTTTTTATTTTGAGGGAACACCGGTGGTGTGGTCCAAGCATAACCTCTAGAGTCTGAACGGCTGAAATGACTAACTTGCCTACCTTTTGGAAAACTCATTTTGAGGCTGAGACCAAGTACCTTCACCATGCCAAGGAAATGGTAAATTCCTGAAGCAGCTGAATTAATTGATAGCTTTCCCTTAAAATGGTTTGTAACTCATCAACAGGTCAAAGGCAATAAAAGGAGTTATAATGATTATAACTAATTTATAAATGGCTTGGGTAACAAAATACAGGATTTGGCTTCCATCAGATTTTGGGTAATAAACAGTTTTTAAAGTCTGGTTCCATTTTGGAAAAAGACTGGCTGTGAAAAAGGAAATTTTGGTTGTTTGTGCTTAATATTTCTAAGGAATTTCTGTATCCTAGGTAGCTGGTTTAGAGGTAAACAAACCAGTTGGCACTTGGATCTGTCTTGTACTCGTAACAACGCGAACACCTCAAGCTGTATTTGATCTCACTGGTACTTGTACAACACCTCTGCCTTTGCAGTGGTCCCGTATGCACAATTTGTCCCACAGATGGATTTTATCCTGCCAAAGCTGTTAATCACAGGCACTGACTTTGTAAGGCCAGAAGCAGGGGTAACGTAGTATAAAAGTGAAAATATGTTTCAGCCCAGAAAGTAAGCAAGTTTGGCATAAATGTGAAAATACATGAGAAAGACTTGAGCAAAAGGTAGTTTGAGTTCTTGGAGAAGGCTGGCATTTTAATGTAATAGCATCAACACAACATGCTGAAGACAAATTGGCAAATAAGCCATGAAAAGTCAAATCACCCAAAGCTCTGGATGGTTTTGGCCATTTGTGCTTCAGAGATCACAAGAGTGATCACTGAGATCACAGAGATCTTTGTGGAGTGATTATTAACATGAATTCAGCAGTTGTCAGCACTCAGCTGACATGGAAGGTTGCTGCTGTCAGGGAATTTGTCAGTGATTTGCCATGGAATTCACTTCCCACACGAAACCCAGAGGAGAGGATTCTGCTGCCCTTAGCAGCCCAGTCAGTCCTCTGTCTCTTAGATCTTGTTTCTCAGCGATTCCTGTTTGCTGGCTATCATGGAAAGTTCAGAAAGGCATGACTCACTTGAGCTCTCTTTGGCTGAGAGAGTTGGGGCTGTTCAGCCTGGAGAAGACAAGGCTCCAGGGAGATCTTATAGCGGCCTCCTAGTACCTGAAGGGGCTACAAGAAAGCTGGGAGGGACTTTTTACAAAGGCAGGTAGTGACAGAACAAGGGGAAATGG
>NW_010289090.1:0-18029 GCF_000700745.2 Antrostomus carolinensis | reverse complement strand
TTGAGCAGCCTGGTCTAGTGGAAGGTGTCCCTGCTGATGGCAGGGGGGTTGGAACTGGATGATCTTTAAGGTCCCTTCCAACCCAGACCGTTCCATGATTCTATGATATTCTCCTTGCTGCTATCTATACCAGATGCCAGCTGAACTCATGGAGCTGTAACTCTATCTACAGGATGAGAACACTTAAGCATTACACCTTCCATCTTTCAGAAAAAAAGGAAGAATCCATTTTGTCAGAGCTAATGGGGAAGGAAATTGAAGTCTTTAATTTCAACTTAATTAAAAAAAAAAAATCAATCATTTGCTGTGTAAAAACAGTTTGAAACAGATGTACAGAAGCCTCTGCTGCCATTAGAGCTAGGCTGCTCCCTCTGCCAACCCCTGAACTTAAAGCATCCCCCATGGGAGAGCATTCTAACATGCAGGCTGTGGGTTACAGGACTTATTTCCTTTAAGACCTATCTGCACACATAATCCTGCTGTAGATCATTCCCCCAAAATCCTGCACAGGGCATACTGTGGTTATTCATTCCCTTGGTATCAGGATCATTTGTAATCTAGTCACCTTCCTCTCTAGATAGACTTAGAAATGCTCACACAATCCACCTCAGTGACAGTACAGCTATTCAGCTTTGCATTTATGGTATATTAGTTCCTAATCTAGATTTCTACTCTTCATCTGGCTTTATTTACCTGTACATATATGGATAATTAATCTGAGTCTCACTGGTTTTATCAGTGTTTTCATCACTATAAAGCATGTTCTTTTACTTCTTTTTACTTCATTTATCAGTCTTAAAGGACTGATGTCATCTGGAACAGCTTGTTTCTACCATTTCTTGCTATTTGTTTCACTTAGTTTACAGTACACAGGGCTCCAAACTATTATAATTCCCAAATTAAAGCAAAGATACCTGCCTTCCCGAGTATGAGCACATGTCACTGTTCTCAGGGCTGCTCTCATGCACCAGAGACCACAGGCAAAAGACTTTGGCTTAGTTATGTCTTTTTGAGCAGCTGATATTTCCCAACATCCTGACTTTTCCTTGCATAGTTAAGACCCAATGACACTGAACAACTCAGTGTGAACAAGGGCAATATTTCCATTGTCCTGAAAACTGAACATTTCTGTATGGTAACCAATACAATCCATAAGCACTGAAGGGTACAGCTGTGACTGGCAGAAGGAGGACCCTGCTTCTCTGAGAAATAACTTGTATAACCTGCTCTGTTTTTTATGTTGTTGAATATCTTATTGTTTTCTTCGGGCCTGCTGAGTCAGGTCTTTACAACAGAAAAGTTGTTGTTGTTGTTGTCTCCTTGCAGCATGACTCCACGAGATCACATGAGAAAAATGTCTATCCTGGGGGAACAAGGAACACTAGAAGAAAAGCACTTGTACCGATTAGCGAGTGGCATGGCAGCAGGGGGTAAGCAGGAAGAGACCTAACTGTGCATTTGTTTATAGGATTGCTGATATCTGTACAACATACAAGAAACAGCCAGCGACACATTTAATGTCTTTAAAAAGTATTTCAAATTCGTCTTAGAAGGAACTGGAGTAATAACTTCTCTTCAGGTAATTAAAAGTTAACACAGGGGATTCTTAGCTTTCAGAATTTGATCAAGAGATGCTAAGCATCTAGGAGTCAAGGTCACACAGCCATAGCTGAGCTTTCCGAGGTTCTGGCTCACCACTGCAGGCACTTCTTTCTAGAGCTGCTATCTCATGACAAGGCAGGTTCCAGCTAATAAGATTTTTTCTAAAAATAAAACTGTATTAGAAATGAAAACTCTCTCAGCCAGAGAACTTAACATTCATGGCTATTCTCTTCTGTTTCATAGTGATATATTTATTATTTTTAATGGTAAATTGTCCTTTTGTACACTTGACTGTGCACATCCTGTTTATTTTCAGTGCAGATTGGTTGTATAAACGTACATTATTTAAGCCAAGTGGTGAAGGTGGCAGTAGAAACATCTTTTTTAGTTGCTGCTATTAAAAAAAAAAGAAAAGTGCAATTTGCTAACTCACACTAAAATGCTGTCACTTAAGGAAAAAACCCTAAGGAAAAAACCCTGGCCAGCAGGTCGAGGGAGGTGATTCTGCCCCTCTACTCCGCTCTTGTAAGGCCCCACCTGGAATACTGCATCCAGTTCTGGGGCCCCCAACATAAGAGAGACCTGGAGCAGCTAGAACAAGTCCAGAGGAGGCCACCAGGATGATCCGAGGGCTGGAGCAGCTCTCCTATGAAGACAGGCTGAAAGAGCTGGGGCTGTTCAGCCTGGAAAAGAGAAGGCTCTGGGGAGATCTTATAGCGGCCTCCCAGTACCTGAAGGGGCTCCAGTAAAGTTGCGGAAGGACTTTTCATAAGGGTAGTTAATGACAGAACAAGGGGAAATGGGTTTAAGCTGAAAGAGGGCAGGTTTAGATTAGATATTAGGAAGAAGTTCTTCACTGTGAGGGTGGTCAGACACTGGCCCAGGTTGCCCAGAGAAGCTGTGGCTGCTCGTCCCTGGAAGTGTTCAAGGCCAGGCTGGATGAGGCTTTGAGCAACCTGGTCTAGTGGAAGGTGTCCCTGCTGATGGCAGGGGGGTTGGAACTGGATGAGCTTTGAGGTCCCTTCCAACCCAAACCATTCTATGATTCTATGAACCCTATTGTTTCTGGCAATGTCACACTGCCGGTAGAACCACTTTCTAATTTACTCCATTAACAAGAGAACTCTGCATGTTTTGTGTCAGAACTGCGGCAGCGGCAAGAGATGCTGATGAGAAATCAGCTGATGGCGGTAAACCCTCAGCTGATGGGTGCAGGCCAGCAGAGAATGCAGACGATTCCCTCCCAGTTCGAGCCTCGACTGGTAGACAGGTATTTTGCACCATTTCTCTGCAGTTAAAGACTAACTGTGCATGTGCTGTACCTGAGTACATAAAAATCTGACATTATTCTTCACTAAACAATGTCCTTCACATATCTGAATGTATTTTTTTTTTCCCTCTCAGAGATTTGTTGCCTTCAACTGAAATGATGGCATCAGCTGACCCAAGACAAATCCATATGGCATCCCACCTTGGGCCCACAGTCCCACAGCACGCAAACATGCCAAACATATTGTCCAACCGTGTTTATCCAGGCCCAGGTAATGAAACAATGTCTGTATCCTGAAAAGTGAGAGCATGTAAATAAGAAAGCAAACTGCACCTGCTAGTTTGTCAGAGGTTTATTGGTAGTGTTAGTAACAGTTTATTTTCTTTGGAAAAACAGGCTGACTAAAAGGAGGCAGTCTGCCCACCAGAGATTCTAAACTGTGCCAGTTTAAACACCACCACTTTAGCTTTTGTTAAATACACTGTTTGCAAAATATTCTGTATGTTTTTGTCCTGTCCTTTTATTTTTGTATTTTCCAAGGTTTTCACACCTAAACAGAAGGCTGTAGGCTAAACAAATGAGTCCAATCAACAACATTTTTTGCTGCATTTAACTCTTGCTCACATATGAACATTGGCTGTTTTAAAAGACTATTTCCTGATCGTATTTAATCATAATGCCACATGCCACTTTACTCAGGTGGGGCATCATCCCTGCCTGAGTAAAGTGGCATGTGGTATTATGATTAAATCAAGTCCTTTTAATTACAAGTCCTTTTCTTACAAGTCCTTTTAATAAAGGATCAAAATTACAGGGCACAGCTCTAAGGGGAAGGGTGGATATCACAGCACAGCAACACAACTGTGGCATGCATGTCGTGCTGCACATAAATTTACATATCACTTTATACAATGTCATATCTTAAGGTTCCTTCTTTGAAGTGAGTTAATAAATTCTCAACGCTACATAGATCTATAAACAAGAATTTCTGGCTTCAGCTTCTCCCACCAATGCTGATCCTGAATAAGAGATTCCCTCAAGAGGAAATGTAATTTAAAATTACATGGCCTCTAGGGCTGAAAACAGTCTTGAAGGAGCAGCTTTGCTTTGCTTAACTGTTGTTATTTTCTGAGCAGCTATATGTGCTCCAAAGACATAAGTCACCAAATAAAACAACCCTGTTGTCCCTTTCCTTTCTGGATAATGGCAGGTACAGATCTGAGCCTGCAAACACCTGATGCTGGACATCATGTTTCTACTGCATATTCCCACCAAAGCAATGAACACAAATAGGATTTAACTTGAAGTCACATCAGCTCCCTGGTGAAGCACACAGTTCAAGTCTTTAAAAGTGTCTCTGCTTTGGGGTTTGTGCATTTGGTTAAGGAAACAAGTGAACTTTAAAGATTCGTTTGGTTATTTTTTTTTCCCTTTAAGGATATAGTTTTCTGCAACCAGAATCCATGGAAGCTGTGGCCAGAAGACAGGAACTGGTTCAAAAGCAAAATATCGCCAGGTAATCAATAGTAAGCTTTGCTCTGAGGTGCCGTGCCAGGATGAGGGCAGCAAAGGCAGCTGGAAATTATTAAGTCACAGACTTTATGTGGGTTTTTATTTACAATGATGGAGATAAGTCACCCAGAAAAGCCAAGGGCCTTCGATTATCTGTTAAGGTCTGAAGCTACTGAACCTTCTACTTACCCCATTCTGCTTTTAGCCTTAAAATGATACAAGAGAAAAAAAACAAACCCCTCAGGTTGGTTAAAAAAAACAAACAAGCTACAAATTTCAGCCCAGCCCTTGAACTCTGGATCCAAACACCCTGAAGTTACAAAAAGTCAGAAACAAATTCAAACTTACAGCTGTGTGTTATCACACACAACATTTCAAACCTCTACAGCAGGGCCCTTGGGATGATTAGCTACATCTCCACCCTACCAGGGTGGACAGGCTTCCTAGTGTAACCAAATAGTCTGAATGTCAGGGTGATTATAGAGACTCCAGTTATTTCTACCAGTGGAATCAGGAGCTGGTTAAGTAACCACCAGTGCCCTTTCTCACAGCCACACCATTGCCATAGAGTAACTCTGACCTCAACTACACATGCACCGTGCTTCAGCATGGTACTGAGCAGCAGCACTCCTCAAATAATAAGAGAGAGAGCAAAGAACAGATAAATTCTGAGTAGGCATCTCACAAGAATTATGACAGAAGTGTTTTGAGCTCTTCAGTCAGCAAAGCTGGATTATGGAACTCTTCCAAGCATAAGATTTGTATCAACAATGCATTTCATCTAGTTCTTGCTACATAGCAAAACCCTGAGAAAAGCAAGTCAAATAGCCAGCAGCAAGCATGGCCATCACCTATCCCCTCAGCCACACCAGAGCCAGTCCTACCTGTTCTGTTCAGGGTCTTCATGAGCCCAACAAAACCAGGAAAACCCCAATGGAAATAAAAAAACCTCAGCCTAAATCCATAAATAAACTTTTACCCCATCCTTTTGGATCCTGGAAACTTAACATTAGCTTCACCACACTGCTTTCTGCAGCACCCATCACTTTTAGAGCTGCACTTGCTCCTTTCACCCTTTATAGAAATCATGTGTTAGCAACCAATCTCCTGCACTTGAGCATCTGGGCCCAAATCCTTGATCTCCAAGGGACTCTGCCTCCTACCACAGCTCAGTGATCCCCTGTCTGCTGCTCCTCAGAGCAGAATATCTTATCTGGATTTGTAGTCAGGAATGTAGTGCTCTTTGCTGTTTATCTCCACCTCAAGAGCTATGTGTAAGTGATGACAACTGAGCAAGATGTACAAGGACACGGTGCATAGACAAAACACTTCCACTGGATCTCTGAAAGCAGAGAATTAATAATTCAGTGGTTGTTGCAAGGATGAAAAGAGGGCAGAGAAAAAGCCCTGAATGTTGTGGAGTGATCAAGTAATTCCTCCACACAATAATATGTATTCCTCCATCTGAATAGAAATAACCTTTTGCCCAAACTGTTTTCCTGACAGCGTTACCTTAATAAGAAGTCTCCTAAAAGTCAGGCTCTGACCTGTTAACCTCGTTGCAGTGTTAAGAAAGCCACTTTAAAGACTCTTTAGGCCCTCACAAGCCTATTTCTAAAGAAGAATGTGGAAGTCCTACTGAAAGCTCCTCAAAGCAAGGAAGGCAGGCTGAACCATTTCTGGTTTGTGTCTGGTAGATTGTCTCACTTCACAGAATCACACAGAATCATCACAGAATGTCAGGGATTGGAAGGGACCTCAAAAGATCATCCAGTCCAATCCCCCTGCCAGAGCAGGAACCTAAATGAGAATTAGGTTCTCCCATCTCTCAGCTCCAGCTGAAGCTGTGGAGCTCTAGGAGCTCTAGCTTTCCATTGGATCACTAGCTTGGCTCCAGAGAAAGCTGATGCCAGCAAAGGTTGGTACCATGGAGACACATACAACTCCTTGTATTCTCCGTGTCTCACTGGTAAGCCCTCCTACCTGCTATGCCAGGGGCAGGAAGCTGGCACAGACCCTGGAACACTGGCTTTATCCACCAGGAAGGAGATCAGTTGAACACTTACCACCAGGATCTCACCTTTTCACACTCTCAGAGCCATGCTTGGGTGCCAGGCACTATGGAGAGTTACTCAGGAGACTCACATGAGCTTACTTTGAGTGTACATACAGGTTCCACACCCAGTGTAATTCTAGTTCTTTATCACTTACAACATCACTGCCGTTTTCCAGCTTCCAGTATCATTTTCTGATTGGTAATGTAAATCACTTATTTACTTTAGTCTTTGGCCCTCATGACCCTGGAGACAATTTTCCCAATCCCAAATGAGCATAATCACTGTAATAATGCCCAGATTGCCAATATACAAATAACACTTTTTTGTCTGAAATATTATCCAGAGGCATCACATGGAAGACATATTTTTCTCTTTCTTTTAGTTTACTGTATGTATCTGGCAGCACATTAAATACAGCCAGCTTTGCCATTCCACCTGCAGTTTGTGACCTCTCACGCAGAGCAATAGAGGGGGGAGATAAGAAAAGTATTCTCACCCATCCAATTATCTGAGATTTAATCTGCTACTTAAAAAAAAAGAGGTGATGAAGGAACTGAGCAGCCCTAACTGCTTGTGCTCTGTGTGTCTCTTAGAATGGAAATGGAGATGAGTGCTATTTTTCAGCAAAAAGAAATGGAGAAAGCTCATCGGAAAGGGCTACTGGGTCTGGAAGCACCTTTCCTTTACCAAGGGATGCCAGCTAGTCCCATTGCTTTCCGTGGCAGGCACAGACTACCTGAAAGCCACCTTCCCAGTGACTTATATGTTCATCGTACCACCCTTGATGAAATTCATGGCAACACTATGCTCGTGGCAACCAGCCCATACCCTCCAGTCAGCACTTTGCAAAGGGAGAGGGGACGTCGACCAGGGAGAAGAGCTGGAAATCACAAAACCGCAGACTGTAGTGCCAATGGCATAAAGAACCAAGCTGACGACAAAACGATGGACCCTGCTTCAGCTGCAGCAGATGATGAGAAAGAAGACAAGAAAGAAGCAGAGGTGGAGACACCAAACAAACATGAACAAAGCAAAAACCAGACTGAGCCATCCACTGTTGCCAAAAACTGCAAAGAGTTTGAACAAGGCTTGAGAAAAAACTGTGCTGCTCATGAAATTCCTACCGAAACCAACAGCTGCAGCAACACAAATGAGAAGGAATCTCATAGCTCCTGTGCTGCTTTTGATGACAAGTACATGTACCCGTCTGCAATCCCATTCTCAGCGTTGCCATATGGATGTCCAGTAGCCAGCAACCCATTGCTACCTTCAGGTTTGTCAAGTCTCCAGATTACAGTTAGAGTGGCATATTGGTATTATTTATTTCTATTGATTTGCTCTCTTATTTTTTTCCCCTCTGTCTTAAGCAAATTTTTGGTATGATAAGAGTCATGGCAACGAAATGTAGAATTTATATGCTGCAAATAGTAATTACTTGGTAAATTCAAGTCAGCAAAGGTAAAGAGTGCTTTTCCCTACCTGCAAACCGTGCTGCTTGCTGGCATAACAGAGGTTTCAGCATTTCATGCTTTACTTTGCAGGACAATACAATTGCCCAGCAAAAAGTCACAAAGCAGCCTCCTAATTGTTTCAATGCTCTGTACCATGCACTATCCCGCTGTAGGGTGTCATCCTGTGTTTATATCAGTCCCTGGGGACAACACACTTGTCACCCCTAAGCTGTCAAGTTAGCAGTGCTTTGAGGTTCTCCACAGTGTTGTTCAACATGTGACATTCTCTAGTCTCCTTCTGGTGGTCGGGGGGACACGTAGCAGCATGCAGTGTACTGATCATAATCCCTGTGTGTGTTAAACAGGACAAAGAATCCCCTTAGAAGCTGCACTCCTTCAGGAACAAACTTATCCCTGAGGCTCGACCTCCCCAAGAACAGAGTGTAAGACACAGGCCTCTCCAGCCACTGTGCAAGAATCATTGTTTCTAAAGCTCTGCAGCTCTTGTTGAATACACCAGTGCCAGAGGACAAGCCCTGCAAAACTGAAACGAGAACAGGCTGGGGTGTTTGTCCTGGATCATCTACCAAAGACATACTGTATCTCTGAAAAATCCTAGAATCATTTGGGTTGGAAAATACCTTTAAGATCATCAAGTCCAACCATAAGCCTAAGACTGCCAAGTCTACCATTAAACCATGTCCCTAAAATGGACATGAAGTATTCAGTTCCTGTCTGCAAAAGGAATTTCAATTAAAATAAACAAAATTGCTCAATGAAATTGTGAGCTAGCCTCTCTCTTCTGCCCATCATTTTTCTATATATCCTTCTAACTCTAATTTTTCTATATATCCTTCTAACATAGTGACAATAGTCACTATGGGCTAGCAAAGGCTTGGTTCTGTTCTACTGAAATATTAGTTGAGTTAAAATAACAGTAAAGGCAAAAGAACCAAAAGCATTGGATAATGTACTCACTAGAGGAAATCCTGCAGCATGATTTGTATGTGTGGTGACTGGTACGTACAGTGCCAGCAGTAAACAAAAGAAGCCACCAAAAGAAAACCCTCCAGAATCGGGTTTCTACTGACTACCTGGTGATTTTGGTGTCTAGGACTCCCATATCTGTCTGTATTAACAGCTGTTAATACATCAGGTTCTGGAGAAGTGCAAAAAATGTTCATGTCAACAATTGTTTCTTGTTGATTTGCCAGAAAAATTCCACAAGTATAACATTGGTGTTTCCTCCTCAAAGGAGCACATGGCCTGATCCTGAATGGAGAAGACATTTCTTCCATTGAAGACATTCGCAAGTGGACCGTTGATGATGTACACAACTTCATCCTTAGCCTCCCAGGCTGTTCAGATTATGCCCAGGTGATTATAAACATTCATTACATTTTCAGGTCTTTAGGACCATCTAGATTTAAAGGCCATCAAACAAATGTCAGTGTTAGAGGTCAACCAGTTGTCACCAAGTTACAAACCTAACAGTAATTTTTATTGTCCTTCAACACATGAAGCCACTTGCTTCTCAAAGGGAAAGCCAGTCCATGCTCTGAGAGGTGACGTGCACTTCTGCTGCAATCTGGAGTCTTTGGTCACAACACATACCAGGAGCAAAACAATTGTACAAGAAAAGTATCTTAATCTTTTTACTCCACATGCCCTGCATAATTTTTACGCAGATTAAAGCAATTTTGTATTCTTGGATAATGGTATAACCCACCTACCACCCCTGAGCTCTTATAGGCATCATTCTATTTGAAAGAATGAAATAGCATTAGAAATAGAAGCAAAGAGATTGAAATCTTGCATATTTCTGGTAAAACCTTAATAAGATCATAGAATGGTTTGGGTTGGAAGGGACCTTGAAGATCATCCAGTTCCAACCCCCCTGCCATCAGCAGGGACACCCTCCACTAGACCAGGTTGCTCAAAGCCTCATCCAACCTGGCCTTGAACACTTCCAGGGAGGGGGCATCTACAACTTCCTTGGGCAACCTGGGCCAGTGTCTGACCATATCAATACTATTCTTTCATTAGTAGCAGGCTGCTCACTTCTGGGGAAAAAAAAAAAAAGAAAAAGAAAAAAAGATGAGTAACATTGAAACATTACAAACTTCCCACTTGCCAAGAACAAACAGATAAACTACAGGCAAATACGCTGATATCCACACACCTAAACAATAGACCTCATGCTGCAGTTAGGAGATAAATATGAAGATAAAACAGTAAAATTATTATTTCCTCCTCTTATTGTCTATTTATGTCTCAGGATTAAGCATAAAATATAACCAGTGAAGTCTGTTGTAGCACACCATGATGTGTTTTATCTTTTCATAAGGTATTTAAAGAGCACAGTATTGATGGAGAAACCCTCCCCCTGCTAACAGAGGAACATCTCCTGGATACAATGGGATTAAAACTCGGGCCGGCATTAAAAATCCGCTCTCAGGTATGATCATGAAACGTGTGCCAAGATCACAAGTCACAGAGATGTGAAAGAGTCAGAATCTAAGAGGATGAAATTTTTCACAAACTAAGCCCCATTGTTTCTCACTGAAAACTACCATAATATTAGGAGAAAAGAAATGACTCCAGCATGGTTTGCTTTTGCTTCTCTGTGTGTGAGAACGGCACGCAGGAAGACACTAAGGGGAGGTTAGGGCTGACAGTTTGAGAGACACTTAAAGTGGAGTCAGGATACAACAACACTGGAGACTGGGCAGAGGTTGGAAATGGAATCACACACACAGAATCACAGAATGTCAGGGATTGGAAGGGACCTTGAAAGATCATAGAATCACAGAATGGTTTGGGTTGGAAGGGACCTTAAAGCTCATCCAGTTCCAACCCCCCTGCCATCAGCAGGGACACCTTCCACTAGACCAGGTTGCTCAAAGCCTCATCCAGCCTGGCCTTCAACACTTCCAGAGAGGGGGCATCCACAACTTCTTTGGGCAACCTTCATCATCTAGTCCAATCCCCCTGCCGGAGCAGGAACCTAAACATGTTTGACGAATTAACTCCATTTCACTCCTCTTTTCCCTTCCCAGCTGGTAAGAACTACTCTGGTACATACTTGCTTCTGCTCTAACCTGGCATTTAAAACACACCAAGCAGAGGTTTCTACAGCCTTTCTAGGAATAGAATCACACACGTTCCAGGGACAGGTTGTCCCTCTGTTTAGAGTTTTCTTGGTCTTAATTTCATCCAGTAATATGGACTCTCTGTGTTTCTGTTGTTGCCTTGCTTCTTTTCCTTTTCTTTAACCTCTTGCTGCCTGTCTTCTCTCATTAAAACCACATTCTCTGCTCCTGGCTGGCAGTTTGCTTCCCCTCTGTCCCATGGGTGCTACAGCACCTAGAGAGCAAGAGCACCTTGCTGTCAGGCCCAGCACGCTGGGCTGTTTCCCAAGCTCCTTTCACAACAACCTGGGCCTAGAAAAATATAAGAAAGGGAAAATGGAAGAGTTTTTTGACTTTTGCTAACCACTGATAACCCTTTGAGATGGTCAGGATCTCCAGGATGTCCCTAGCGTTGCTACACAACAGTCAGCCTTGATGTTTAAGGTCTTTAACATTAACTACCTCAAGAAGCAATTGTTGCAATTGTGCTTTTGTCTTTAAAGGTGTCGCGACGTCTGGGCAACGTGTTCTACATGATGAATCTTCCTCTGTCCGTGCCACTGCCACCTGCTCCAGGCAAACCCTCAGATCAGCCCTCTGACACAGCCTCTCCTCTTCACTGCAACAGCAGTGGCGAGATGCTGGGTAGTCCCTGCTCTCAGGACCCAGAAACTTCAAAAGCAGTGGAACAGATCGTTTCAGAAAGCAGGGAAAATCCATGTGACGTAGCTGGAACTCAGGCTGACTTCCAGATGATCACTTTCCAGAAAAGTTGAGCTAAGTCCAGGATACACCATGTTTTTAATAATAGAGAAACCTCTAGTTACAAAGTGTTTGAGAAGAGAACTACAGCCTGAAACCTCTGTAGGACTGGGTCTGAATGAAGTAAGCTGCAAAAGCAGTGTGAGGAAGTGTGGTATGTGAAAGGCATTGAAAAAAAAAACTCCAACTGCATGTTAGTGCAATTACTTTCAAGTGCAATTGATTGAAAAGAATGCCAGTATAGTTAACAGGTAAAATTAATTATTCATTAAAGCCCAGTGTCATCACTGAAATCTGTCAGAGACCCAGAGTGCACTGTCTGTCTCACAGCGTGTTCCTCTGTTCCAGCTTCCACACATAGCTGACTTCTGCTTCTGTTGAACAAAAGTTTATACAGAACATTTATAGGGAATTCACTGGGAGAGTATGGAATTACCTGCAGAATCTAGAGAAATACACCCTAGACTCAGCAATTTGAGTTAACTCCATTGCTATTCTAGAACTAAGCCTTTCTAAGTGCCTGGGAAGGGTATAGATGAGATACATAGATTAAACCCTGGACATGAAAATACCACTTGTAACAGCAATTTTAATTAGTCTGAGGCATTCTTAGCACCAGGGCTTGAATTTGCTTTGTGTGATTGCACAGCTGAGCTGGATTTAGGAGGAAGCATCAGCACACTCCACCGTGAGGACCAGTCATGGGGACAGTAACATCCCTGCTGTCAGCAGGCTCAAAGCCACCCATTCCTGCCAACCCCTGCTGCAGCAGCCTTCCCCTCAGCTCACCTGGGCAAGCCTTGGAAAGTCCTTCACTCAGCAGCACACTCAGTGCTCTTCATTTTGGAAGAGGACATCGATTTTAGCTGGAAAGCTCCCTTTTCTCTGCAAAAATACATTTTCCCCTCACTTCTGCTACTGATGATTCATCACCTCACAGCAAACAAGAAGCACCACTCAGTTTTTAGCTAGGGATAAATCCCCAGCATTTAATTGTGATTCCTGGGTGAATTAGCTTCGTTCCCTCTTTAGGGGTTTGGTCATACACTGATCTTCCACTTAGGCTTTGGAAGTCAGTATACTTCCATTCAGGCTTTGGAAGTCAGTATACTTCCATTCTCCTCCTTGTAAGAACATTTCTTTACTCCAAAGGACACACAAATATTTTTTGATAAAATTAAGTTCTGTAAATCGAGGGTTGATAGATTGTGGCTCTGCTGTACGTTGCTACTTTAGATTCTCTCCCCTTAGTTTAGTTTGTGTGGCCTCAAGTACTTAAAAACCAAGAGGTACACTGCTGTTTAGATGGGAGTGACTAAACATGAGGGGGGGAGTATTCTCATATTTTAGATTGTGGGCACCTGTTCTTTTACTTTAGCCTGAGATAAACTATTTTATATCTTTGGTATATTTGTGCACTAGGTATGATGTGATTAGATGTTTGCAATAGCAACTTCAGATGTTCATCTTACTATGCCATCCAAACTTCACAGCCTTCAGAAGAAGAGCAAGTATCTGCAGTACTCCTTTTCTGCATGAGCAAAGTCTGTCTGTAAAAGGAGTAGAGCCTGATTCTGCTTTCACCAAAAACTGAAAGCTATTTTTCATATAAGGAACTATTTACTGAATACTCAATAGCATTCAAAAAAAAGCAAAATTATAACTTGAAACTGGAAAGTTGAAATATAACTCCGTAAAACTGTCTAAAAGAAGTACAACAACAATATTAATTTTGGACTAGCAATCAGTTTGCTGTTCACTTTGTCTCAATTAACCTCAAAAAGTGTTAACCTCTGTTCTCTTCATTAACTTTTCTACATTTTTTCATGGCTTTAAAACGTAGTAAGGCAGCTGGGAGAGTTTTATGTTGAACTTGGTAATGTAAATATTTACGTTGTCAGGTTTTGGATGAAACACAACTGTCAATGTAAAAAAATCATATTCCATTTGAAATGCTTTTACCTGTTATTTTAACATTTAACATCTGGGATTAATTACACCAGAAAAAATGTTTTACTTTTACAGTAGATTTAACTATTGTGATTTTTTTTAATGTAGATTGTTTGTACACCAGGAGGAAAAAAAGAAAGTATTTTTATATAGTAAAAGTGCTGGTTAAAATTTAAAAGAAAAAAAATCAGGGACATAAATTCTTTTTAGCATCTGAAACAATTTCTATCTTATTTTTTGGTACAATTGAAGATCATGTTGACAATGCAACTTATCTATTAAACACAGTTATGAATTGGTTTTCAAATGGCATCCTACCTCCTCATTGTATGAAATCTTTGACTGCATCACATGAGACCTTCTCCACCCCCCAGAAGAGGCATCTCCGATAAGTTTCCAGGCCGATGAAGCCACGAGATGTCGCTGCGAAGCCACGAGCGGTCGGTTACCTGCCACCCCTCCGGAGTGAAATGCAGCAGGCTTCATGCACAGCGGCCTGTTAAGAGGAAGGATTTGAGGAAGAAATTGAACTTGTTTTCCTAAAGTAACAGCGGAGGAGCTTGACTTGAAATCCCATAGAGCAGGCAAGAAAGACTGAAATCTGGTTCTGAAGAGTGTGATTGTTTTTGTAAATGGCTCAGAGATGAACAAGACCAAAAGGAGAGGAAGCTGGGATGCAGACTTTGCAGTCTGGTACTACTTCAGCAATTAAAAAAACCCCATATGATCCTTTGCACATACTGGGCTTTTCTTCCCAAAACAACGAAAAGAATGACTTCATGGCTTCCTGTCCTCAGGGAGAGACATTCCAGAGCAGCCAAAATGCAATGAGGCTTGGACTGCACACAGCCCTAGAGTGAAATAGGAAGGAAAGGGATTTACCTGAACAGACATCATCGATTCTATTTCTAATGAAGGAAATACCACTGGTAATGAATGTTTCCTCCCCTACAAACACTTCAGAGAAGTTGGTTTTTTTTTTAAAAAAAAAGGTAAAAAATAAAAAAAAGACATAGAATCAGTAGACAGACCCATATTTTCAGATTCTGATGTGTTCTCCAGAATTATGATTATAAATGAAAACACTGAAGCCTTACTGATTCTCAGCAGCTACATGTTCTTTTTTGACCTTTAATGCTTATTCCAGCTGCAAAGGGGTGTAGCTAGTGACCACAGGGACGTACCAAAGCTGGCAGAACTCTGCCACTTAGTGACTTCTCTGGTGCCCATGCCACCACTGCATTCATGTTTTCTGCTAGGCCACTAAAATCACAATGGGATGCAGATGATGTGTTTTAATACATGTAGCATCATCAGAAATGTTTCACTTAACATTTATTACTGTATTAGTCTGTAATAGGGATGCAGTTAATGAAGAAGAGAATGTTTTTTATGAGATGTTGTAGAAGTATCTGATTTTCTCTGTACCTACACTAAATGTGTAGGCTCCTAAGGATAGACACTTTAATTTCTTTTTTTTTTTTTTAATAGGGCCAAGGTTAAAAACAAGATAAATAAAAAGGTATAGCAAAGATGTAAAAAAAATGGTTCTATGCTATAAATAACAGATTTAGGAAAGCCATGAAAAGGAAGAAACAGCTTGTCCTTCCTATCACAACCTGTGTTTCTGACCTCATGATTGCTGCATATGATGATGATGATGTGGGACACATATTCATACAGACCTACCCAGATAATTCTCTGCTCAATTCCCCAGGTGAATAATCTCTAAAAAATCATATGAATATATAACAGTTAGGCAGAATTCCCACCTGGTCCAACTCAGGCAGTCATTCTACTCAAGCACATGAAAACAAGAAGAGGCAGCTAGGTCCACAAGGCAATGGTCTTTCAAACCGACTCAGCCATATATAGACTCTACAAATCTTGTATTCTAAGACCTTACACAATTGTGAATCCCCCACAAAATAGTTTTCAGAACGTTAACTTAGCCTTTGAGTGTGAAACAGCAAAAATAATCACCTCCAGTTTTAAAAATAATCTCTGTTTTTTAAACTAAGTAGAAACTTCTTTCAGAGTTTCCAGATACCCTAATATAACACTGATTGGCTGTGTAGTGTTTTGAGTCACCTTCAACATCAGACATTTTACAGGAAAGCACCCAAAACTAGATACAGCTCTTGTTTTGGTACCTTGCTCTGAAAATGGCATATTCAAAGTCCTATCTAAGCCCTTTACTGTCCACTGGAAAATAACAAGTCAGCTCTATGAGGCTGGGTGTTCACCAGGGTTCTGCTTCCTGTGAAGCTTGTTTTTGACTGAGCCCTTCATGTGGTAATAAACAGCTATATTGCTACGGCAATTTCAATATAATAAGAATATTTGTTATAGTAAGGGTAAAAACTCTCTTTTTTCATTTGTTTGGGGGGGTTTTATTTTGGGGGTGGGGGTTATTTTTTGCCTTTGAATTTGCATCTCTCTTTTCTTGCTTTGGGAAGGGTTTGCTCCTACTATCACTTACACTGAAGCCATAAGAATGATTCTGTTTATTTGGCCTTTACACAGTCCTTTCCTTTGTCCTGTTGCCAAGTTTACCTAAGTCTGTCTGCTTCCAGACACTCATTAGTTCTGCTACTATCCACATATTCACCTTGAACAACAATTTCCCTGTTGGTGAGGATGCAAATTCTTTTACTGAGACTGTAGAAAAGAGGAACCTATTGTCCATGCTGCACAGAGAATGATACAGTGTGTCTTCATTAATAGATGCTTTGCTTCATCAACATTTAAAACCACATATATTTGGCATCTGCATGTGTGAATTACTGAAATAAAAATCAATCAACCAAAATAGCAAACAGAAAAAGCACTGCTGACCAAGGGGGAAAAAAAGAAGAAAGCATCAAGCCAATCTGGTTTTCATCTTTGCTGATTACCTTTCAGTCACAGCTGTGCTAGAGAGGAGGGTGATTCATGGGCCTCCAGCAGTCTGTAAACAGTCCACATTGACAGACAGCCTGTAAAGCAATCACTGGCTTCTGCTTGAATCTGTTAATTGGAGAGATGTAAACTCAAGAATCACATTTTTATATAAGAAATATTTTTAATTCAAACACTTGTAGTCATAACAACAAATTTATGATCTTATAAAACAATAAAAATTAGTTTTTCCTAATGCTATGTCCTTAAATACTACCATTAATCTCCTCCCCTCCTGCCACTGACAAAAATATACAGATACAAGCAAGCCTTTTATTTTATTTTATTTTTCCCAAAACCTCTGCTGGTTCTTCAAAAAAGTGTATTGATGTATTTTCCATTCAACATATTTATATGTCTAGATACAGCTGGGCCAGCAGAATTGACAGTGGTCATTAGGAAGAGCTATATGCCACTCCACATAAGGAGAGATATGTCCTTATTAGGGTTCATCAATTATTGCTAAAATGAAAATCTATTCTTGCAATGAGCAAAGCTGGTATTTGAAATAGATGGAATTAATTACAGAACCAGAATCAGGAGAAATTCGTTCTTAGTTCAGCTATGGTTTGTGTGAGTTATACGTATCAAATAATTCTGAATTGTATAGAAATGAACAGGAACTTGCAAGAGTGGAAGTATTTAAGAAGCTTCTTAGTGAAAGATAATTCTGGAGATTTGTCTAATGAATCTTTGTTGTTCTGCTAAATTAAAAGCTAAGTGGCTAACTAAATATTTATAAGCTTCTGAGATGGAAGTGACTCAGGATATGTCTACACTGGAGTGTGCTTCTGAGTTATGACTCATGTATTGTGGGTGGATTTTAGATGAACCTGACATGAAAATGTGTGTTGCTGTACACTACAAAGCCCAGATTCCTTATCCTTTGAACCCATACTCAGTGCTGAAGCTGGCTGGATGAAAAGGGAGGTCACTCCAGAGCCTGAAGTGTGCTACCACCTGTAGATGACCTAGCAAATGGCTCCTGAAATATTGCTGGGGAATTTGTCTGTCCTCCTTGGATTCCTCTATGAAAGCTCTTTCCTTCCCTTCTTCCTGCCTGCCTGTCAAGGTAATAGTCGAGGTAATTGTGATTTATGTTTTCCCCTCTCCTCCCCCAAAGCCAGAAGGATCAACCATGGGTTCAGTGGAAGTTTCTTACAAGTGAATGGTTTGTTCAGCAGAACAGACACTTGCTCAGACTTTTTAGTGTCACTTCCATTTCTCTATTGCAGAAGTCAGTGTGACTCTAGAGATCATTCGTGACATGCTTGGCAATAATTCAATTGCCAACGTGTAGCCTGGCACTTCTGGCGCATTATTAACCGTGCCATAGTGGTAAGACCACATCATC
>NW_010289089.1:23496-25469 GCF_000700745.2 Antrostomus carolinensis | reverse complement strand
ATATATATGAAATATATATATTTAAAAAGTGTGTTGGCACAGCAACTCCTTCTTACTCTTGCTGCTTCTCCTGTACCAGGACTGCTGACCTGCAGCAGCTGGGAGAGTATTCCTTAAATGAAAAGAGAGACTTCATTATATTCTTGGCAATTCAAAAGGCCTGCTCAACTGGGTGTACTGGAAAAGTTCAACTGCAATCAATCATTTTATTACTTTAATCTTACACAGTTGATTTTTAAATGTTAACATCTAATATAGTTATCAAGCTATTGCTTCCTCTGGTTATGAAACCTCTCAAGTGAGGTCAGGCACATTGGTTTAATCACCAATTTTATAAGTGGTCATTGATGTGACAGAGTTTGCTCTGGCTGCTGTGTTAACCAGTTATTTTTTATTTATCGTTCAGACCATAGCACACACTAAAATCTGTACTGGACTGGTTTCCTTTCAGTTCCATAATCCTGGGGAAGTTAGGTGGAGGGGCAAAAGAAGGAAATAATGGAAAAGAATATTAATTATAATTTTGATTTGTTAATTTTGTTTTATTAATTTTGTTTTATTAATTTGTTTTTTTTTTATTTGGGAAACACAGAAATTTCCATTCCCAATATATTCAGCGGAAGTAGTGCCTGTCACTATAAATATGGCTGCTGTGACGATGCATGTTGTTATTAATGGCTACACAGAAATATTACTAGAATAAGAACAGTGTAATTAAATTTCTTTCGTATTCCATGTCTTTTCCACAAGATGTGCATTCCAACAGAAAAAGAACCTCTGTGTACATCCATCACAATACATACCTTAGCTTTCCACCTGCAAAATTTCTGAAAAATAAGAAATGATGTCTTTTTTTCCTTATATATCTATTCTAGACTGTGGTGAAATGTGTTTGGAAAAGCACTGTGTGTTGATTTCAGCAAGGACTTGGATACTTTATTCTGACCATAAGAGTATAACTTATTTAATATATATTACAATACATATTTGCATAACTACACAGCAGTGATGGAGTTCCAGTAGTAGTAGGTCTTGTACAGAGCATACACAGCAGTTCTGGTGCTAAAAATCCAGGAGATATTAATTTTCAAGTATCTTTCATAAGAATGCATATTATGAGGTCAGGAGGCTCATCCCTTGAGCACTCATCAGAGCTTGTTCTTGAAGCCTGAATAGTTATCTCCATAAAGTGGGATCACTGCAACTGTAAAATATTTCAGTAGATCAGGATTTGGTATAAATAAATAAGTCTAAATAGGATGTAAGATGGTAGATCAGACAAGGGTTTTGTTTTAGGTCTGTAGTGCAGACAGAAACACTTCTCATGAAAATTATGCATCTATTTAAAAAGGAAGAATAAAAAGAAAATTAAGTGGTAATTTGAATTTAGGGACTAACACAATGGAGGAAAACCAGAACAAAGATTTAATGCTTGTATGAAACGAAGAAATTAACTGAGCAGATGTATTATCCAGGATGTTTGAAATACAAAGTGAAACAGCATAGGTGGTGTTGGCATTGGTATTTACAGTAGTCCTGTCTCTAGGAGAAATGAGTGTTAATACTCTGTATTATTTCTCAATTTCCAGCCTAAGAACAGAACTTCATCCAGCAATCATTGAAGTAAATGGTGGGAGTGGGAGGTGGGTAGGGAAGGAGGCAGAAGTAAAGTAGGTTTTACTTGAATGAGCAGTGGGTTGGGTCTGGAGTTGGAAAATCCAAGGGTGAAAGCTTGCTCAAATCATAGAAACATTAAGACTGTAAAGGACCTTTAGGATCATCAAATCCAATCGTCAACCAAACACCACCATGCCCAATAAACCATATCCCTCAGCGCTCTGTCTGCACGACTCTTCAATCCCTCCAGGGATGGGGACTCCACCACTGCCCTGGGCAACCCCTTCCAATGCCTCAGAACCCTTTCAGCAAAGAAATTCTTCCTCACATCCCATCTCCACTGCCCTTGGTGCAAC
>NW_010289089.1:11078-23383 GCF_000700745.2 Antrostomus carolinensis | reverse complement strand
TCTCCAGGCTCAACAACCCCAGTTCCCTCAGCCGGGAACTCAGCACACTTGTGCTCCAGACCCTTCCTCAGCTCCGTTGCCCTTCTCTGGACATGTTCCAGCACCTCCATGTCCTTCTTGTAATATCTTTACCTGCTTTAAAACTCCATCTGCTTAAAAGCAAGTCCTGCAAAAGGTATGTGGTAGCAGAATGAAGTTGGAAGAGGAAGAAAGTCCCTGCAATCTTACAAAAAGCAGTCATTGTGTATATTACTCAAAAATTAATTCTAACATCTGCTTCTTCATAACCTCTCTAATATGAGCAGTAAGTTCTTGCAGTAATCCCACATTGGGCCTGTGTGAGAGATGGTGGGCTGTGGTATATTTATACTCAGGTAGTTTATAGTGGAGTTCATTTATTTGAGTGAATATGTTGTATGCTGCAATTAATGACATTATTTCTCAGTAGCAAAAACCTATACTGTGCTTGGCTCTAAACTTAAATGTTCCCCGAAGAGTCGAGTGAAGTAATGTAACATAATTTATGTCCTTATTTGAAGCTGCATCATCTAGTATATAATTCCTATCAGCAGCTCTTTTATTGAGAAGTATTGCTGCTCTGAATGCCACTTTTATATTAGAATCTTTTTATACAAGCGTACAATGCAAAGCTGGAAAGGAAAATGTATTATTTCTGTCAGTCACTCATCCTTGTAAACCCCAAAGACAAACAGCTGAAATTCCTGGGGGTGAGGCAGAAGCATTTATCACTCCAAATTCTGGTACATAAAACCCAGGAGATCAGACTGGTTTCTGAATGCTGAAAGACAACTGACATTATACTTCAGGAAAAAAAGGAAGAAAAAAAAGAAAAGGTGGAATTTACTGGAGAGCTTTCACAGTGGAAAAGAAGAGTGAAAAACATCATGTTACTGAAACAGAGAAAAGATGAGATTTATCTGGGATTACTTCTTTTAAAATCCTAGGTGAGCTGAAATCTTCCTTAAGAAATGGGTTAGTCCCAGTTAAGTTTTATTTAATAACTCTCAGTGTAATACCCAGCTCTCATATGGCAGCTCATATATAGGAACCTCAAGGCAATGATATATACTTTTTTTTACCCTTGTTTTATAGATAAGAGAATTAAGGTAAGAAAAGGTGCAGATAGGTGGCAGCAAGTGACAGACATAGAGCCCTTCGGGCTTTTGGGTGTAGGTGCAAATTTCACAGTTCCCTGGTCTTATGTAATTAGGATAGGGAACGATATCTTGTAACTAATAATTTAGTTCATTCTGGAATAATTGGTTTTAGTGTAGAAGTGCCAAGTGGTGGATGCAGTTTGCTCCCATGGATGCTTTCCCCATCCCTTGGTGCCTGTGCTGACTGGTGGGGTGAATAAATGGCTTGGCAGGTGGAGGTTAAGCCATTGCGGTTGGTTCTTCATGGGCTCTTCAGGACATTCCTCTGGTCCATGTCACGGAGCAGAGCTGCTGCAGCACGTGTTGCTGGGAGCTGTGCAGAATCACACAGAATTACCTCAACAGAAAAAGCCCTTTAAGCTCATCAAGTCCAACCATGAACCCAACACTGGCAAGTCCCCAACTAACCCATGTCCCTCAGCACTATGTCTACACGACTCTTCAATCTCTCCAGGGATGGGGACTCCACCACTGCCCTGGGCAACCCCTTCCAATGCCTGAGAACCCTTTTCAGCAAAGAAATTCTTCCTCACATCCAATCTAAGCAGATTCCACTCATGGAAAATGCAGGATGGTTTAAATAGTCCTGTGCCCACTGCCTGTCCAAATAACAAATCATGCAATTTTAAACTGCAGGATTTTACAGCTTGATTGGCTGACTTTGGATGCCAGGGCTTATTTTCCCTGAAGTTCCCATGCAGTCCAAATTAATCCTTTAAGCTCTGTTACTTGGGGCACAGGATGCTCTGTTTCCAGCTTTAACTGGAGAAAGGTAAAGGGAGCTTAAAAAACCCCTTTTGTCCCATTAAAAGTGTAACTCTTTGTTATTGCCTCCACCTCTTATTAAAAGTTATTTTTTATTAATGGCAATTTAAGACAAATACCTTTTCAGTTCCTTTTCCTTTCTAAAGGTATTACGTGGGGACTCTGGGTACTAAGACAACGTGGTACATACCCCAAAGCTGATGCTATGGTGATCAGCATCATATCTGTACCTGGTAATTCCTTAATCCAACATCAGTGTTGATTAAAGCAAAATAGATTTGGTTTGTGGTGAACTTTTAGTGGTGACCTTGAATATACATGCTTTTTAGAGACAAGAATGGAACATTCATCTCTCTAAAACTCTGTCATTGGGTGGGTTTGTTTTTGAGTCTCAGACATCAGGTTCTCCCTCATGCACATACTCAGTTTCCCTGGGTGTCCAAATCCTGTAAGACTTTACAGATACTTGAGTTTCTTGCTTTCTTCAACAAATATTGTTCCCTGCATAACATAAAACAACCACATCCAGCAGGCTGTTATGTGAGGCAGAACATTCTAGGGGCTGGATGTATGGAGGTACTTCTCTCTAGTTACAGGATGAGCCCATCTCTTCTGTATGGCTGGAAAATCAGGTGTTACCATCGTGGTCAAGCATAATAATTTGGGTTGAGGATAAATGGGATGTTTATACAATGGGATAAATAATCTTAATTCATTCATCTTAATTATGGAACAGAAAATATCTGCTTCAGCCTAAACAGTTTTTTTAACAGCCACAAAAATCTCTAAGAAATTTCATGTGTGTGTCCTCGCTGAAAGGAGTGGCAAACCATGAAGAGATGTTTAACAGAATAACTCAAGTCTTCACAACTGTCAGAATTCAAGGGAAAATATGGACAGCTTTTTATGACAAGACAGTTTGACTATTCATGTTTCTTAACATTCTTGATCACTGTAGAGAATTTAACTATTTAACTCCATATAATATTTGAAAGACACACATACTTCTCTAGGAAAGTAGAAACAAAAAGATCTTTATTAAATAGTTTTGGGCCAGACTTTTCTGACATAGATTCAGTTTTTTGAGTTGACATGGTCCTTACTGATGTTTTTCCTCTCCACTAACCCAAGTTGTCCCACAGTGTCTCTACCTGGCTGCAGAGCCACCATGTTTGTAAACTAAATTGTATTAACCCAAAACACAGGGTTGAGATCTTCTGTGTTGGGCTCTTCTTTGAGTTAATTGCAAGATCTCGCAGCTGATTATTTTTAGAACTGTTCTTTTCACTTCTCTGTGATACAGGTATTGTACTTGAGGAGAATTTTTAGAAGCTGCTTTTGTTTCATAATACAAGCTGTAAATTATTAAGTGCTTTGGCCTTCCTGCAGCAGTGGACCTTTCTTTGATATGGTTAAAGACCTGAGAGGTGAGCCTTAAGGCTTTCCTCACTGTGGGGTATAAAATATGGATTATTTCTTCAGGTAAAAAAACCCAAAAAACATGACCCTATCTTTGAAATGTGTTCAGTGAGAAAAGTGTGCAAGGTTACTGCAGCCCTAGGGTGACAGTAATATATGCTCCACAAGCTACACAGGTTTGACATTGTGGGTTTTTATATAAAAAGCTGCTGCAAAGCTGTACAGCACTTATCAGTGGGCAGCTCTTATCAAGATCTCAGAGATACTGTGTACTTCATGAATTAATGCATCCAAATTAATACATCACAAAGGAGTTTGAAGTGTCGTAGCTGTTCAGTGGAAAACTTTATTTTCATCTGAGATGGGCTTAGGAGAACATTTTGAAGTGATGGGGTTTGCTCCTTCTGCTCAGATACACCGTAGCAACCCAAATGATGGCACAGGGAGTGTTGGGTTTGTGTTTGGTGGGGTCCAGTGGAGCTACCTTGTTCAGCAGCCTAGTCGTGGTTTGTCTTTCCTGCATGGGACCAATGCAATGCCAAAAAATGTTGTATTTTAATTTTTTAATATATATATTATTGATAAAAAAGCAGGTTTTGTTTTACTAATGCCAGGTGACTATGAAATCCTGAACATTTTCTACTGAAAAAACACTAAACACCTTAAAAAAAATATAAAATTAAATATATTATGTTTGTTGCCATGCTGATCTATCTTAGGAGATCAGATGTTTATCCAAGGCAAAGTATAGCTGTGGAATGAAACTTCAAAGCAACCAAAATTTGACATACTCTGGAGCTTGGCTTTGTGAACAACCCCAGAGAAATCCAGTGACAAGGGGATGCTGCAACCTTCCTTTGGTGCACAGCATAGAAAGTGCTGTGATTCTAAAAGGTAAATAAAATCAACTTCCCCAGAGCTTTTCCTGACTTCCAGATATCTACAGCAATTAAAATCTCTCCTGTTGGTTGCTGGAGAGACCCCTAACCCCTTTAGGGTGAGGTGGGGAAATAACTCCTTTCTGAGACATCCTCTCTAAACTATGTAGTGGGTTCCTTGTTAGGAGGAAATGATGCTAAATAAATTAGTTTCTTTATTCTGGAAGCTCTACCTGGTCTCACATTAGGGAAAACAACAGAAGATTGTCCTAAAATAATTTTTATCTTTCCATAGGAACCGTGTTGTTTAATCTAGTTCATCTCGTTACTTAGATCTGTTTTCTAAGGGAGCAGAGATCTATACTTCCTTTTTTATTATTATTTTTATATTAAAGCAAAGAAGAAAAGTTAAGGTTTAAGTGCTTCCTCTCTTTGTTTCCCTTATTCTCTCTTACCTTGCTATTTTCTGCCTTCACAAATTCCTCCTGTTCAGTGGCACAAGGTTGTGTGGGAGAGGAATGTGTTGTTGTGATCATCAACAGAGGCACCTTTAGTGTCTGTCTCTGCAATAATCCAAACCAACTGTACACTCTTTGGAAGGATGACTCTTCACATCTTTGAGGATACCTGGATTTTTATCAGTTGAAAATAGCTTTTTTTGGAACTTGCAGCTTAGTCACCAATCCACCTTCCCTGAACTCTAGTTTCCAGTTGATTTGTGTCCTGGTTTTGCACCCAAACCACCACAATTTGGTGTTATTTTTCTGACTTCCATTGCACTTGTAATAAAAATTGAAAATTATTAACATGTAGGGATTTTTTTTTGTAGGGAAACTCTCTGTATTATTAATTTTTCTGCTTTACTCTTAAACTTCCAGCCCCTGCATGTCCTGGTGTGTGATAGTTGAACTTAGCTGGTGGCCAAACAAGACACAGCCACTAAGAAGAAAATTAACCCTACCCTAGCAAATACAGGACACAGTGTTAGAAGATGTGTCCCCAAGACTGATTCCTAAGCAGCTGCTCAATGTGCTTTACTGATTTGAAGAAAAGGAGGTTGTGTCTTTGACCATCAGTGATGCCTGTGACCTTTTCATACCCCAGGCCAACATCTGAAGTATGGTACAAGATATCTGCCTCTGCCTTCCTCCTCCTGCTTCCCAATGTCTTAAGCATTTTGGGCTTGTAGTAACTGTGGTTGTAACCCAAAATCTTTGAGCTCTCTGGATAAATTGGTACCTAGTCAGTAAAGACTATAGATGCCACACTAATATATACACTATATATCCTCAGGTCCCTGGGCTGGCTGGCATCACAAGAAAACCTCTGGAGAACAAGTATATATGTGCAGGTAGTTGTGGAGCCAGTGTCTGTTGATAAATTAAGTGCCAGATCTTTAATCATAATCTTTAATCACATGTCCAATTTCAGTTTAATTATTCATAGGTGCTGAAAGCAATCTTGAAATAATGTACACTTTCAGGAAAACACTTAAATGTAGTCCAAGATGATACAAGTGTCCAGGGAGATCTTATAGCAGCCTTACAATACCTGAAGGGGCTACAAGAAAGCTGGGGAGGGACTTTTCATAAGGGCAGTTAATGACAAAACAAGGGGAAATGGGTTTAAACTGAAAGAGGGGAGGTTTAGATGAGATATTAGGAAGAAGTTTTTCACTGTGAGGGTGGTGAGACACTGGCCCAGGTTGCCCAAGGAAGTTGTGGCTGCTCCTCCCTGGAAGTGTTTAAGGCCAGGCTGGATGAGGCTTTGAGCAACCTGGTCTGGTGGAAGGTGTCCCTGCTGATGGCAGGGGGGTTGGAACTGTATGATCTTTAAGGTCCCTTCCAATCCAAACCATTCTATGATTCTATGAAATACCTTCTTAAGTGATTGTCCTTCAGAAATATTCTGTAGATGTGGGGTCCTGTGCCTAGTTGAATGGAGAAGCTCTTAAGAGAGGAAGAGGAGAAAGATTTGAGGTGTTACTACAAGAGGGTATCTCTTTTCCTAGTCCAGTGGTTGTTGACTGAACAGGACTTGGCCAAAATTTTCCAAAGATAAATGTTAAATTTAGTTATTCTGGATATTCTTGAAAACATTCCTTGGTGATGGGTAGTTTTGGGGGGTGGTTTGTTTATTTTTGTTGGGGTTGTAGTGTTTTTCTTGTTGGTTTTAGTTTGGTGTTGTTTTTTTTTTTTTTGTTATGTTTGAATAAGTGCTGTTTTTCTTGAAATAAACTGGTTTTGAGTCATTTTAAACAGTCTCCAGCCAGTCCCTGGAGCATTTCTGCTGCAGCCAATGGTAAATGAAAACTGCAGCCCAAAGATGTGATTTAAAACTTTTGACACCGAGTGATTTCCCCCTAAGAATGACCTGAAAATTGAACAACTAAAACACCACTCTAGATGGATGATGGAGAGGTTGAAGTACACCTCCCATAATCATGAAAACCTAAAACTCTGTTCTGTGTACTGTGTTGGAAAAATAACTGCACCTGGTTATTTAAATGTTGTATCCTACAGGTACATGGATGCTTGTAGTGGTTTTGCATATTGATTTAACCCCATATATATCAAAAGCAGTTGAGATGCCATCCCAAGAAGATTGTGCAGGTAGTAACACATTTTAACAAAGCAGCAGCAATGTGGGGAAATTAGAGAATGTCTTAATTTTCTAGCAGAGCTATGACTTTTTTTGATATTTGAATTTGAGAACTTTTTCTGCAGATTTCTATCCTTTTATTTGCTGTTACCTTCATGGAAAAATCCCGAGGGAATTGATTAAACTGAGTTCAGAGAGGAATGTCATCTCTTGCAGAATGTGTTTTGCTGTATTGTCAGAAAACAGGGTTATTTTGACAGTGGAATAATGGAGATAGCTATGATTTAAAGAACGGAAAGAATTCATGACAGGAGTGAAGATCTGTCCTTGTTGGGAACCTGCACAGTGTATTTGATCATAGGTATTGATTCAACCCATCAAAATGTGTGGTAGTAAACGTAATTTATGCTCTGACCTTCAGCCAGCTCTCAGCTGGAATGGAAAAACACGTAACAGATACTTACAGATGGGTCTACTTATCACTTGCTCCAAGGAAATGCAGGATGGATGGATGAATTCAAACAACCGTGCAGTCTGGAGGGTGGGAGGAAAGCAGGGAGGACTTTCCAGTGGCAAAAAAACATATGGAAATATCTATTCTGTAGGCATTGCTGCAGATAAAATTCAGCCATAAAACTCCTCAGATAAAAGAATTATAAGTCAAGGAAAACAAACAACTCTTCCCTTGCTCCCCTTGTAAGTTACATTATGATTTTTTTATCTTATTAGATGCCAGGTATTTTTTTATTATTTTTTTTAAGGCCAATTCACTGGTCTGGGTACTTGTGTAGTCACTTGTAGATGGGCGAAGTATGGAGAAACACAAAGTCAGAATGGGAGTTTCTGTCTATCATAAGGGTTAAGGATGTACCTGAAGGAGCAGAGCAATGGAAAATATGATCAGGAGAAGGATAAGTGTCATTAAAGGCAAAGAAAAGATGAATATGTGACAAGGAAATCTTATTTAGTATTAGTTACAGAAAAGTAATATTTTAGCTGGATGACCTAAAGCAGGAAAAGAGAGAGATTGTGAAGAGTCTTCACTTTTAATTCAGTTATAAAACAATATGAAAATGTATTGTATAAACAAGCCAACTACATGTTGTAGTGCATAAAGGGCAGCATAGCTTGTGTGAGTGCTGACAAGATTAATATCTGTAGTTCTGTGCACAGCTATATTATATACTGTTACATGTAAATTCATGTCAAGTGCCAAGGTATCATTTGACAATAAGATCCCCTGATATGTTGTAGTTGGTAAAAAAATTGAGGATGGTTTTGTGTGTTTGAGGATGGCAAGACTGTAAGTGACTGATGTTCAACTCCTTTTGCATTTGATTAAAACACTTCTTGTTCTCTGGTGGGGGTGCGCTGGCTATGAAAACTTAACAAATCTTTCAAAAGAGGTTGTAAAAAAATCCCCCAAAACCCAGAATTTTTAACAGAATGGTTTTTCTACCTTTAAGCCAGGCTCGCTGTATTATTAATAAAGTTGCAGATTGATTGAACTGTATCTTGTCAGCGTGGTATGGAAAAATAAAATAAAATAAAAATGCAGTGGTGAGGAATGGCAGCATCTCCCTGTGGCAATACACTCGGGATGACATGAGATGTGTCTTTGTCATGGTGCAAGAGGCTGGTAGATGCAATCTGATGTCTTGAGGTGGAAAAAAGACACCAAGCAGATGGAGTTCTTGACTCAAATTGCTGGGAGGTTCAGCGTGTTAACAAAGTGCAGTGACCTCAGGACACAAATCCATTTACACGCTGATCTTTAAGTGGTATAGAGAGCAGGTGGAGTGCTGATCTATGGTCTACCCTGCATCAATGTGAACATTTATGAGAGTGGTTTGAAAGGTTGTACCTGTGGAGGAATAGTTGCAAATTCTACAGTATATTGTAGGAATCCTGTTTGTTCTTCTGTAAGAAAGAGAAAAGGTAATAATGTAAAAATGGGGAGGGTGAGAGAATGGTATTGTCTTGTAGCCTGCAAATCCTGTGGGTGGTTGTGATGTTTGGCTTTAAATACCTTAAACTAAACAAAAAAAACCCCAAACCAATGCCCCTTCCCCAAAAAACCCACCAAATAACAGCCAAAGCAACCCCCCTTCCCCAAACAATCCTAAAAAAAACCCCAAAACAAAGCGAAAAATATCAAACAAAACAACAACAAGTTTCTGTAGAAGCAAAAAATGCAAATCCAGTCTCCTGGCAAGAACAGAAAATGGCACATCAATTATTTGCCCTGACAAACTAACGAGGATGAGGAAAGGTACAATCTCATTACCAACTTAATCTTCTGGCACTCCGTGGATGCAGTACAAGTGATTCTATCAATCTCAAACCCAAAGGATTATTTTTGGGCCAATTATTCAAGCTCAAATACTCTCGATGTATGAAATGGGTTGATCTAAAAAACAAAATTCCCAGGCCACCAAAGCTGTCTGAGGTGGGTGATATTCTGTTGGCAATATGTAATTTGTTTCTTTAATGAGATTATTTGTCATGCGAGTATGCAGAGCCTCCTGCCAGCCAAGCGTGCCTCTGCTGCAGTATTTGTAGAAACCAGACAAACTTTAGATGACCATTCCTATCAATTTACATTCATAATTAAGCTCTCCTTACATCCTGGTGCTTCAGGTGGTGCTGTGGAAAGGAAGGTGCAGTGGATTCACAGAATCATGGAATGGTTTGGGTTGGAAGGGACTTTAAAGATCATCCAGTTCTAACAACCCTGCTGTGGACAGTGTTGCCAATCACTAGATCAGGCTGCCCATGGACCCATCCAACCTGGTTTTGAATATCTCCAGGGAGGAGCAGCCACAGCTTCTCTGGGCAACCTGGGCCACTGTCTCACCATCGTCTGGGTGAAAAATTTCCTCCTAATATCTTGCCTAAATCTCCCCTCTCTGTTTAAAACCATTTCCCCTTGTTCTGTCACTCTCTGCCCATGTCAAAAGTTGGTCTTCCTCCTTTTTTTAAGATCCCTTCAAGTACTGGAAGGCTGCAATGAGGTCTCACCCAGAGCCTTCTCTTCTTCAAGCTAAAAAAGTCCAACTCCCACAACCTTTCTTCAGCAGAGAGGTGCTCCAGCCCTATGATCCTCTTCCTGGCTCTCCTCTGGTCCTACTCCAACATCTCTACATCTTTCTTGTGTTGGGGTCTTTAGAACTGGATGCAAAACTCCAGATGGGGCCTCCCAAGGGCAGAGTAGAGAGGGACAATCCCCTTCCTCACCCTGCTGACCACCCCTCTTCTGATGCAGCCCAGGATTCCTCTGGATCCCAGCTGCTGTACAGCTGTAATTTCTTCACCCAGCTTGAAAAATCCTACCTGGTGCTGTCTGCCTACATTTCCCTTCCTCGGGCTGTAAGTCCTGATGGAATGAAATTGTGATTGATTAACGGAGGCAACGGGCACTTAAAAGAGCAATGTTGCTTCTTTCTTTGTGCAGAAAACTTAACAGAGTCTTAAAAAACCAGCAAACACGTAAAGGAAGCCTATAAATAGGTATAGTCTCGTTTTATCCTGGCAACGGTATGATGTAAACTGAGGTGAATGGATGAGTAAGTTTGAGATGTTTACCTTTTTTTGGTTTATTTTTAAGAAGCTAAACAGAGCTCTGGGATTTGGGGTTCATCAGTCTCTCCTGAGCTTGTAGGGCTTGAGGGCAGCTCAAAAAAAAAAGTGATTCTTTGCTGGCACACACCATACTGACCAATTTAGATGATAGGGTATCTTCAGTCCTCATCCCCTGCTGTCACCTCCTTGGTGGGACAGTGTCTCCTCACCTCTCTGCCCACAGTCCTGCTCTTGCTGGAGGATGGGAGATGCTTGGTGATACCACTGGCTGTTTCTTTTCTTTCAGCATCAATTTATCCCACAAGTCCTGTGAAAATCTAACCTGTTTGTCCTGCTAAAAGACAGGAATCCATAGATCCTTGAATTCTCTGTCTTTGTGAGAATTACATTCAGAAGTTGTGACAAAAAACCCCCCACATTTTTCATAAGAAAAGAGAAAATTCTAAATTAAAAGTTGAATTCCTCTTCCATCAAGGGAAGCTTTCAATTTAGACCTCACCTGGGCCAAAAAAATGGATGTGGAATGGGGACTTGTATTTGCTTTACTAGAGAAAAAAAAAGACCAAACCAAATCAAGTCTTTTTCAATATTTATTGAATAACTATATTATATTTTAATTTTTTTAAATGCAAAATTTACAGGGTACAACTGTCCTGAGAGGTGATATTGCCCAGCTTCTGTGCTCAGAAGCTATGTGATATGTGCTGTATGATATCAAATGGGTGCAAATTTGAATCTGAAGAGGTAGTAGAAACAATTTCTGGTTTAATTATTTTTTCTGTTTACTTTTAAACAAGATTTGGCCACAAGCCTTTGAATTATTTGGGAAAAATATTTAGCTCAAGGTGTTTTATTCTAGTGATTAATCTATAAAGGCCTTGCCTTCTTGGTCTTGTATTTCTGTTTTCTTGTAATTACTGCATGTAATTATGACAACATAATTTAGTTAAATTCCTGGGGACTTAATAAAAAAATAATAATATAAAAAAAAATATATGACCTTTCTGCAAAGGCTGCAGATATGTGACCATTTCTGGTTTGGTCAGAGGTTTTTGGGTATGTCTGGGAAAGAAAATGGAAAGTTGTCCATGCTGCTGACTGGAGAGTGAGCTGGTCAGTGGGAAAGGACTTCAGATGAAGCAGGGGAGTTGTAGAAGAAAGATCATAATTAAAAAAAATAAGGAATAATGAGGTCAATGTGACTCTATTTTCCCTGTCACAGTTTGAGTGTCTTAAATACTTTCTGATCCACACTCCTCAGCAATTTAGTGGATAAGGGGAGTTCTTTGCTTTACTTAAAGGAGATTTTTAGGAGCCCTTTTCCAGTTTGAGACATTTTTTGTACCCTATTTACTTTCATTTATTTTTCCTTGTGCGTTGTTGAAGCAAACTGTTATGGGAGGTGGGGAGTGGGTTCTATTTTCTGTTTTAAAGAATAATTTTTCTTAGTGAAGAAGGGGCAGCAGTAGGCTGGAAGGACAGCTGGAACATGTCAAATGTGTCAAGAATGAATGAGGCCACTCACCTGCTGGGTGGCCCATGTCCATAGGTCACCCTTCCACTTTCACCTCTGTGCTACTCCACATGGTTTTTAGCTGCTGCCAGCTCCTCTGGTTGCTATCCACCAAGTTTGTTGAGTTTTCCCTCTGTTGGGTAGATATTTATGGTGTCAGTTGAAATGGATGAGAGGGACACATAGAACATGGCAAAACTTCAGCTTCACATGATGGTCAAAGTGGAGCAGAATCATGAAGAAGCACCAAGTGATGCTCAATTGCCATAAACCACCTACCTGGTTCTTGTTTGTGGGGGTTAAATAGCATATTCTACTACAAAGAAATGGTTTCCTTCTTTTTCTTAACCCAACATTGAGAAAATGGCC